>NC_056734.1:281369675-281584675 GCF_019279795.1 Protopterus annectens | reverse complement strand
TATATATATATATATATATATACGCATTTTATACAAAAAGAAAATTTTAATAAGACATAATAAAATTTTTTTAACTCAAGCAAGGGAATGAGTTAACCTTAGCCACAGAAACATGCACATTTGGCATCTTCATAAATTAATTCTGTCAGTGACTTCTTGAAACACCCCCACCCCATTTTTTTACCCGATTTGTAAAAAGGTTCCAGAGAGTGGGTCCTATTCCAGAAAAGACTTTTCAGCAATAGTTTACTTAAATCTTGGCCTGGAAAGTCATTTTGGCTGCTTGTAAGTATGCAGTGTTGGTTTCTAAGATGGAGTTTTCGTTTTAGAGGTGGGCATTATGCCAATAGTAAAAAAATGAATACAAGGGTGCCTAAAAGGACAGTAGCCCTATTTATTATTAGTAACCAGTGAAATGACTGCAGTAAGTCACAGTGATATGGATTTTGTTCAGCTAGGAGAGCAGATCTACATATCTTTTATTCAGAGGTTTGTAATTTTTGTGAATTTTAGTCTCTGTGCATGCTGAACAGTGCTAAGGCATATTCTAGTTCCGTAATTAGTACATGTTTGATTATTGCTTTGTGTGAGGCTCAGGAGAGCAGGTAAATGAGAACACTATCTTAGGTGGGAAAGAACTTGAGCAGTCATGTTGTCTGTGTAATTTTGGAAGTTAATGAGGAGGTACAGATTTTGTCCTAAGTATTTTTGTTTTCTAACATTGGGAAAGGTATTGCCTTTTAAATATTTAATATGTCTGGTATATAAGGGAGTTTCTTCATGACTGATAATTACATGGCATTCATTTTAACAGAGTTGACCAATTAGGTGACCTGAAGCCATTCACAGAGGACTGAGAATTCTGTCTTTAAATTAGCCTAAAGGGGTTGACGTGTTTTGCTGGCATCAAGCAGCAGGATATGATCAATGTACATTATGTTTTGTTTTAATAAAGTTATAGTGATGCATTTGATAAAATGCTGATATTAGTAAAGGGTCTAGGGCTGAACCTTGGGAAACAGCAGTACTGAATGTTGAAATATTAGAGTATATTATTAGATAAAATGTAGGTTATTCTTTCCTTTGGATAATTTAAGAAACAAGCTATTGCATTGTTACTGAAGTTTAATTTTCTATGTTTTTGTAAAACAGTTATGGTTAACTGCCTCAAATGCCTTGTGGCTGAAAGTAAGACAGTTGTGGTGCTGAAGGAGTTTCTAAAGACATACTGTTGATTGCAGACCAGGGTGTAGGTATTTATGTTTTTAAAAATCTGTTTATATACTAGTTTTTCAAATACCCTGGGATTCATGAAGCTTGCGCCAGGTGCAGGCATAGCGTAGGTGGTATAATGCCAAATATGGCCGCAGAGTGATTCAGATACGATCCAATTCCACGTGCACTACCAGCGTATGCCAGATCTGTGCAGCCCTTGGCTCAGGTATGCTAATCATCCCATGCACAGTACTGCACCATGCAAATGAAGGTACATAGCGATTCATTAAGTGGTGTAGGTGTAGAGTAAGCCCACAGAAATGTAAACCAAAAAAAAACAGTTTACATTTTTCCAAACAGAACATCGGAGCTATGAAAGCAGACCAGACTCATGTATTACAAAGTTAACATATGCCAATGGCTAAATATACTGCCAATGGCATAAGAAAAGATGCACAACACCCAAAAAACATTTAATGTCATGTCCACAGTAACGCAAATTACAACCGCAGGGCATGTGTGCGCAAATGGGAACACAAGGAAAATATATACAAATGTCATAAAATCGCAATGTAATACAAATCATGATTTCACCATAATACTCAATGGTATGCATGGTACACCACAACCAAGCTGCAAGGGTTGCTAAGGGTCTGTGACAGTGCTCGGCATGGTAACTATGAATTAGTAGTCAATGCTATGCAAATGATGCAAGTAATAGTGAATCACAAATGTCCCGCTGGACTAAGAATGTACCATACGGCGCAGCGCTACAACACCAAGGAGTGGTTTGGAGGTATACATGACATCAGCAGTGGGGTGTGCCACCGTAGCTGTAAGCACATTGGAGCAATGCAAATCCAGCCTGCCCATTGCTAAGCAAAGCCGCAGGATAGGGGTGGGGGTGTAGGTATAGCATCGATTAGCTGAGAGCACATATGATGCCTGAAAGCGCATGTGTACGTGGATGAAAACGTGCCCGAAACCCAGTAAGTGGACGCATGCGCCGCGCACCATAGCTCAAACAGGAAGGTTAGGGGAAGAAAATAAGGAAATGCTGCAGTAGGGTAATTGGAGTACAACTGAGCAATTAACACCTATTAACTCACAGTGGGCAATCGATAGCAGCTAACAAGTCTGCTCACAGCAGCCTGCAGAACAGGATAGGGGAGGTGTTGGATTGCAAAGAAAAGAGAACTATCATAGCAGAGCAAAGCAAACCTGCAGTAGATCAGCCATAGAACACATTTTGTAAGATAAGTCAGGTTTTGGAAAGTACAAATGAAAGCAGGCTGCTGGATGCATGCCAGAAAATGGGAGGGGAAACATTAAGAAATGTTAAGGGAAGGGCAAGAGGTAATCCACGGCAGCTAAATGTAATTCAACACCAAAGGCACCACAATAGCAGTACCTGTGGTAAAACACATAAGATACCCTGTAGCTCTGATTGTACATACACACCCTATAACATCATCAGTGTTCACAGCACAATAGTATAAAGTGTGAAGGCACCTCACACACACCTGTGTATTCCCAAACACTGCACCATTGGTGTAAACAGATGGGGAACTTTTACACTGTACATGTTGGGAGCTGCCATAGCTGTGATTCATCACCATGTGTTAGAGACTGAAGGTGTTGTGGAGGATGATGCTGACAACCACTGCAGGCCTCGGAGGAGGAGGAGAAGAGTGTTCAGACCAAGGATAACCTACCAGGGGCTACATGATCCGGAGATAGTAGAGTGTTACAGGGTGGACAGGGACATCTTACAGCAAATAGTTGAGCTGTGCCGGCCACGCCTGAGATCCAGAAACAACAGAGGGGAACCCATCCCAGTGGACACGAAGGTATGTGTAATCTTGCGAATACTAGCCACAGGTACCTTAGAAAGGCCAACTGGAGATATAATGGGGATCTCACAGGCATCAGCATCCAGGGTACTACACCAGTTCCTGGATGCCATGTTACTACATGCCAATGAGCATATATATTTCCTCCAAACTCAGGAGGAGTTGGCCAGCAATATGCATCTCTTCCACCATGTGACACACTACCCGGAGGTACTGGCTGCGATAGACTGCACGCACATACATATCAAGTCACCACCCGGTGAGCATGATAGGCGCTACATAAACTGTAAGGGATACCACTCCATCAACTGCCAGGTCTTGTGCAATGCCCAGGGCATTATCATGGATGTGTGTGCTAGCAGCCCTGGAAGCTACCATGACTCCCACATCTGGCATGCCTCACAGCTGTATCAGGTATTTGTAAGGGGGGACATCCCACATGGCCACCTTGTGGGGGATGCTGACTATGCACTGGAGCTGTGGATTATGACTCCCATCAGAAATGCGCACACACCCATGCAAGAATGCCATAATGAGGCACACGGACAAACCAGAATCATCATAGAGCGTGTGTTTGGGATGCTGAAATCACGGTTCCATTGCTTGGACATATCTGGTGGAGCCTTGCAGTACTCTCCAGGCATGTGTGCCCACATCTTCATAGTATGTGCCATGCTGCATAATATGATCCTGCAGAAACAGCTGCAGCAGGGATATAATGGTGAAGGCCCTCACAGCCCATCGCAATTGCCAAGGCTATCACAGGCACAGAGGGATTCAGACCACAAACACCCTATGCCAGCCCCAGTAAGCAGACGGAAGCGTGCCCAATATGCCCACGCCTTGGCAAAGAGGGAACGTATAGCACATACACTGACAGTGTAGGCCCCTTGACACACCTCTCCACCTGCACACACAGTAAACTGGATGGCACACACACATGACCACCTGTAAATTGTAATGTATAGGTGGCCTACTATGTGAATCCTACATAGGCAGCCCTCAACCATTACACACACAACAGCTATTGGAACAAAGAATGTCAACATCTGAACAGTACACGCATCTAACAGCATTTGTTGATACTGTATGTATAGGTTCCTAGGTACATTGGTAGGTACATGCACGATTGTCAGAGGCCATTCATCAACCGAGGCAAACAGTGTCTGCTGTTGCCACCACATTGATTAACCAACTGTCCCTCAGTGGAGCAGAGCCAATTGTGGGATCCATGTGTGTAATCACTGTTCCCCACACACTCTGCATGGATTCCCTGCTGTGTTAATGAGGGGCTCAATATAATGTAATCAGGGATGTAGTGGCAAAGCATGGGGAGTACCCATGACAGGTATCAGTCACCCCAGCATGCTCCACCTATGGTTGTGTGAAGGTGTAGCACATTATAGTGTGTGGCTCACTGTGACATACATTCCAAATGCTAGAGCACATCCATTAAACATCACTTGGACATACCATTAATAGGTCTCATCCATATGTAAACTAACTGAGTTAGACATTTGATTGCAGTATGGAGTAACAGCTGTAGTACAGTCCACATACAAAACACCACAACATGTGTACAAATCCCAGATGCCCAGGTGGTAAATGCACTGACTGTCGTGCATGTTCCCAGTTTCATGTCCTGCAAGGGACGTTACATAATCCCTAAGGCACGAATAATGGATGTTGGATGCAGGTCATCAGATCAGGTTTAGCACGTTAGCGGGATTATGCGTTGGCAAGTGCTGGTAAGCATCGTTTAAACATGACTATACGGATATGCGCGAAACAGGGCTAAGCTTTGCTGAATATCATGCAGATCACGGTCACCGATGTCCAGAACAGGTGAAAGTAGCATTATTCACCCCTGTACTAAAAGTGCTTGCTCTGAAGGGTAAAACGACCACTGCTAGTAGTAGAACATGCAATCATGTACACAATCACCTAACACTAAGCTACCCGAGATGTACCAATGGCAGGTGTGTATTGTGACAGGTTAAAACACAAACGTGCGGAGTCCAAGAAACAGTATACACTGCCATGTACACAATGAAAGGTGTGTTCTCCCACTCACTCTCTCTCTCTGTCTCTCTCTCTCTCTCTCTATATATATATATATATATATATATATATATATATATATATATATATATGATAGAGATAGAAAGGGTGAAAGAGAGATATATGTTGATATATACGGATTCACCTATATCTGCAAATATATAGATAGGTCAACAACATGTACACAACCATGGAGGTACAAATAAATAGGATACTGCCAACTATCAAATGTGTCACATACACGTAATCACGAGGCTTGAAGACCGAAAGACTACAGTACCGGAACACTATAACCGAGTGTAATATTATCACGATGTTAAGGGACATTTTGTTATCGCTGCCGGTGCTGCGGTCCAGGTAGGTATTGTGTTCAACTGTGTTTGTGATTGCTGTAGTCTGTGTATGTGTGTGTTGAGGGTGCTGTGTGCGTTTCCATGGGACTGTAATGTGTGTGTGTGTGTTTGCATCATGTGTCTGTTAGTGCTAACTCGGAGGTAGATCATTACGGTAGGTGTGGTCATAGCTGGCCGTATGCATACAGTTACCACCTGTCCCACTTTAAGAGGGACAGCCCCTCCCTGGGCAGTTGTGTCCTGACAAAAAATATTAAAAAGGGCAAATGTCCGAGATTGTAGGACATAATTATGTCCCATATATTATGTAATAGTTGCAATAAATAGTTATTCCTGTATCTAAAATACGTAAATGTTACATAAAACATGATAATTAGCTAAAGTGTTACGAGAATAAGTATGTATTTAGGATAAAAGTATGTTCTATCCTGTGTACTGACCATGGGTATGTGTCGGCCTGTAATCACTGATGTATGTCCTGCAAATGTCGCACTATGGCCATTTGAAAAGGTGGCAACCCATGCCAAAGAGGTTCAGTCACCAACACAACTGCAATGAGTGCAAATATCTGTGACAGAAATCTACGAGACAGCTGTCATTTAGTAACATTCCCTAACATGTCGATGTATTTCCGGAGGTATTGAAGTATCAACCTCACCTGCATGCTATATAGGAACCAATTCACAATGGCTCAATGTATAAGCCCGTAACAACCATAGTTTCAGTCTACTAAATGATAGGTCTTCAATTAGGGAAGGAGCCCACACACATATATGGAATATGTAGAAATGCAGTCCACACAAACCTGTATATGCTATGTACACCCACCTACATCTCCCCCACACCCGAAACAATTGCAATACAGACTGTAATAACATTACAAACATCCACTCACTCAATTACATTTGCAGAAGCATTAACATACCTTGTGAGAGACACATTTGTAATGGCGCCATGTGAAATCGTAGCTGTTGTATAATGGAACAGACGGCGATGTTACAGGTTTTGTTTGTAATAGTCCCTTATCAGACGGTTGAGATGACAGGTACACTGACATGTAGAACCACATACTCTAGCCATCACACGCAATCCACGGGGGACATAAATTCGAAATATTCATGCCTCTCCAAATAGCAGTTGCAATTCCTCACAACAAAACACATACAGGCCGTCTCCCCGAAGGTAGGGCAAAAGGGCAATGCCCAAGTGGAGAATTCAGTTATACCCCACTGTTGCCACGTAATTGGCGAATGGAGTAGCTGCACGGCTGATGTGCATGTAATAATTTACTCAGGATCACCAATTGGCGGCAGGATACACATGTTACAGGTATCGACGTATATGAGGATGCCTTGCCATACAGTCAAACCTTATGCTCATACCATAGAACCGTTTAAATAGTAAAGGTGTAAGAGAGATATTTACGAAGACACGGAACGCTAACAAGGTATGTAGAACACTCAGTATGTTAGTGTATGTAGAGCCTGTTTTGTATTTATTAAAGTGTACGCAATGCATAAAGTGGGAAAAGGTATTATGTAGTGATGTCTTGTTGAGCATAGTAACGCTTGTAGAAATTGTGTGTCCTGCTGTGGGCCACAAGGTAAACATCTCATACACCACAAGGGATGCTACATGAGGGCTTTAAACACAACAATTCCACACCACCTGCTGTCAGTGGTAGGGTTTGTCCAGCAAGTACGTGCCATAGTAGGGGATAGTATATGTTGATATACTGTCACAGTAGGCATGTGTATGGGCATATAATGAGAATAACATGCCTAAGGTGGTCCTGCTGTGCAAGTATTCTTTGCATTATGGGATAATGTTTAAAATATGTGTAATGTACAGTATTGTAGGTAGATATGTCAGATATTTTACACAGCATAACTGTTATATCATGCAAACAAAAGGTATCATCTATTGGCATGTACAATACACAATAACAGGATACATATGGCTTGTAGTCACAGAACACTGTAACAGCATGATGGCTAATTGAAATGGAAGAGCTACTCAATTATCCATGCACAAAGGACATGTAATAGCTTCACAGGTTCATACTGAGGTACTATGCTGTCTGGCCAAGTCCATGTGTAAGCCCAACTACAGTGTTTTCACTGGTGGCACCTCCCTAGGGTAGTGTCCTGTCTGTGAACAGCAGAGCCATGTGTTACCTGCACCTGTGTACAGTACAGCCACTGCAGTGATCCCTGGCGTACATGTGTGTCTCCCATCCACCCATCGAGGTATCTCATGAAGAGTGCTAGTGAGTGTCCCTGCTTGATGTACATAGGAATCATGTTACAAAGCATGGCGAGTGTCTGGTTCAGGAATGTATCCCTCAAGCACGTCCCACTCATCGTTGCATTTGTGCACATATCCATGAGCATGTTGCTCTCAGTGGCTTTTGCTTATGTTGCTTATGTGGAGTATATCCATAAATATTGTTGTGGACACGGGCCCTGTATGTTCAGCAGAGGTCACCCCTGAGTATGCAGTATGTAATGTGTACAGTCGTGGTGTCTGTAGTTGTGCTGCATATGTCATCCTTCAAAGGTCAATAATCCTCATGGTGTGTTAATGTTGTGGTATGTAAACCTGTTGCTGTTCTGTAAGGTACACCCCAAAAGGGGTGTTTTACCCTTGAACGTGTGTCATACATCAGGAGTATAGAGGTACAATGGGTGCCTTTGTTCCAGCTACAAACCCATTACAGATAAGGGTGGCCCCATAAAAGGATATCCACGCCACATTGGCAATATGGTTATCAAAGGAGTGGGTGCTATATACATGTGTACTAAGATCCTGTATAATGTCACATGTATGTAGGGGACTACCACCTATGTGATATTCAGTGGGTGATTGGTGTAATCCAAAGGGGATGTCTATACACCTTGTGTCATGCAGCTTGAGGCTATGTTATCGACATCAGGTATCCATCACAGTTTCCCTTATGGAGGGTGTCTGTATCAGCTGGTGGATCAATCATGGCTCCTTGTTTGCAGTCATCTGGAAACCTATTCAGGGAAAGTCCCTCTGTGCTAGCCTGTACCTCAGGGAAGCATATACTGAACATGAGGGGCCCTATGACCAAGGACTGTGTAACTGAATTACAGTAGGTACTATGGTATGCTACCCTCATTGTGTGGGTCCTGTCCATGAGCCACTTTGCATAACATCCCGAGATGTAGGGGTCGATGTGCAGATGGATGTGTATGTTGTCAATACCAGAATGGAGAATGGTGCTGAAAGCCAATGAGAGGACAATGTAGGCTGTGTGGATGCCCTTACCGTCATCAACTACCCGGGAAACTGTATCAAAGGAGTCCACCAGGTGTAGGAGCCATGGTCTGGCCCTAACAAATCCAACCTGGGTGGCATCAAAAATCTGGAGCCCACCAATGTCTCTGTGAATGACTTCCATGATGATGTGCCCCATAGCCTTGCAGAACAGTCCAGTCAGGTGTATAGGGCAATAGTCCCTCTGGTTCATTGTGGTGCCACCTGTGTGGAGTGTGATAACTGTTGCTGTGCACCATTCAGTGGCCACAATGTCTGATACAAGGCTATTAGTGAATCTGGTGGCCAAGTGGGGAGCCATGTCGTTCTGAGGTTTGTGTAAATCGCAGCCTGGGATGTTGGACGGTCACATGGACTCTGTGTTCCAGGCCTTAGAGAGTGCAGGTTGGAACTGCGTAGTTGTGACCGCAGGGACTCTGCATTGCTCCTGTATGGATTTTGACCCTGTAGGGAGTGAGAGGGTGTAAAGTTAGCATTGAACCTATCTGCCAGGATGTTGCCAATATCAGTCGGTTCTGTAATGTTCCTGCCTAACCGTCGTATGTCAGAGTAAATGTGGGCATTGCCATCGAGTACTGGCATACCTCCATAATGCTTTGTGGTAGTCCTTGGAATGTGTCGCAGTAATGTTTACGTAGCTAGCTTTGGAGGATGTGATAAGGGATCCCGGATTGCTACTGAGGCTGACCAGTGAACTACCCCACCCATGGGATTGTACTCTACTTTGCAACAGCCTCCACCATTTGTGGTACATTATGTCCATGGAACTGGACACCCAGAGTGGCATCCATTATCTAGTGGGTACCATCATGGCTCTGTTTGGGATAGCATGATCCATGCAGTCATGTATGTGCTAATGAAGTGCACTGGTGTATGTTTCAGTGTTTGTAAGTACATTGTCCATCTACACAGGTGTCATGACGTTTACTACCACTGTCATAAGACGTCTGAAGTAGGCGTTGTAGAAATCTTGTACTGTGTATTCCATGAAGGATGTGGTGCTGGGATATGGATAACAAGGGTGATTGGCATATGTTTGGAAACTACCAACGAGGGAATAATCCCAGCTGTGGAACACCAGTCACATGTTGGTAATGGCCATCTCTAGGATATTGTTCGTCTTGGTGGTGGTGTGTATGGGTTGATCCAGCTGAATGGAGGTTATGAATCCCAGAAAGCGTTGGCCTAATGTGTCAGTACATGAGTAGGTATCCCAGTTAAGTGTGGGGTAGTGTCATTGTCACATCAGTAGTACCTGTCTGAACCCTACTGTCCAGTACACCAAGAAATGAGGGCCGGTAACCGTGGGGTATGTTGTTGAATCTGTAGCAAGTGACAATGTGTATAGCAGTTCTGGCCACAGTTAGTTGCACGTGGATCACCTCTGATGCATTGTGCTAAGTAACCAGACTGGAGGTGTGTACATCCTTGTGAAATATGGACACACCTCCGCCGTGGGTGTTCTGGTCCTGGTTACATGACTGAAAGGTGTGGTCTGCGTATAACCTGTCAGTGCAGGTGTGCTCTCCGGAGCCTAGATGCAGGTCCCAGTCACTGCAGAGATATCGAAGTGGTCCATTATAAGGAGTGCCACGCCTGAGTGCATTAGAGATGAAGATGTCAAGCATTGAGTAACATTACCCCAGGTTTTGCTTGCCTGTTCCTGTTCTGGTGGTGAATGTTATTGGAAACTGTCCAAGATAGGCAGTATAGGAGCAGCAAGAGCCTTACATGTTATCTGTAATCCCAGGGCTGACAGGTGCAGGTCATCTGTGCCAAAGCATCGTGTTTTGTTGACCATGTCATTCAAAGCAGACAGATACTGGATGTCTGTGGAATGACAGCAGAAGCATAGGTAACTGTTGAAGTGAAACATTCAGTCGTTGTACAGTGGTATCAGTCTGGATGAATGCAGAATGCTTCTCAGGGCTTGGGCGATACCTTCTGGGCTACAAGACCGGAGAGCTATTGCATGTCCCTGTACATGTAGTCCAGGAAGGTATATCTCAGGGCAGTCACACTAACATGGAGAATGACAGTCAAATTGTACCTGGTGAGGTGTTGCATGGGTGCACAGGTTATGTTGCGGATCCTGTTACCCGACAGCCAGATGTAAGCGACTATCGCCTTGTGTAGCCTGTTGAATGGGACATCAGTGTGACCGCCTACAGAGTCACCTATGACTGGTGTGTTGGGTATGTTATAACACCCTATTGGCTGTAGTTGATGGGCACACATGACTCTGTGGGCTATAAGTAATTGGTGTTGTGTTTGGTGATGGGGGCTGCCTCTGTTGCCTACACAGAGAGCATGGAGAGGTTCTGCTAATGTCGTAGTCATACTATGTGTGGCTTGTGGTGGTGGAGATCTAGTGAGACTATGTAATGAGTGGGGTATGTTGCAAATGTTTAACGTCCCCACATGAATGTCAGGTTCAGTCTGGGTTGGTGAGAGCATTACCCCCAGCATGGCTACATATGTGCATCTCCCACAGGCTGTAGTGTCATATGTTGGGAGGTGAGCATTGACTGTGTACATGAGACAATTGCTCTATTGCCTCATGTTTGCCATATTCATCATATAGACAGGCAATAACACTGGTAAGTGACACTTGGACATGCCTGTATATTCAACCATGTCTCACAAGATATGTGAGGTATGTGTGTACAACAGCTGTTGTACTGTAAGCAAGCGGGAAATGTAAGGACAGACAGTGTACTTGTAAGAAATGAGTTAGAATTAGTAGCTCATGAAGTGCTTACATGTTCTGAACACGTGCTGAGCATGAATATGCAATACAGATAGGGTGTTGGATAATATAAACCCACTGCAACCCACAAGTGGAGACGCCAGTCATAACTGGAGGCACTGCACTATTACCCTGCTAAGTATGGTCTGCAAGTCTATGAACCTTTATCAACGTAGATGTTAGCAGTACAAATGTAGATGACAGTACGGATGATTTCACACCGCATAGCATACCTATGACAGGTCATAGGACATCATCACCCATACTGTGTTCCAGCTACACTGAGTATACTAGATGTACCTTCGTATGTCACAGGAGAGTTCTACCAGTGGCCTGTTGACAGAAGCAACACTACAAAAGGTGTCTGAGTGACATGTGCATATCACACCAGTGGCAGCTACAGTAAAACAGGGTTAATGTTTTGTACTCCCCCCTCATTGTAGCCCATACCACACAGACAAATGGGAGGCATCTGCTTATGTAAGGATGTGAATGGCCATGACCTAGGAGCAATAGCTGTCTCAGTGTTGTGGACAACATACAGAATGGGCTTTGTGGGTGAGGTGCATGACATATGTGCACATTCTGACAGCTGCTAATAGCATTGTCACCGCTAAGTGAATAACCCTGTACCCATTAACTACCACCTAGGCAGCGGTCAACATTATGGACACTGTGTGTAAGGGATGGTGCTGTGCAGTTAACCTCCCTGAGATAGTGACGTCTCCAGGCCTATTAGGTAGTCATACGAGGCACCCGTGTCATGACAGAGTGCCATCTATGAGCATGGAGATCATTGGATAGGCATATTCAGCACTCAGGTGACCAATATCGGATCACATATCACCTTTAAGGGGTATTGGCCATGCGTGGATGGGCGATACCAGCCTTCACAATCCTCACCTTCACTATGCAGCATGCTGGCTACCGTGCATAAAGACATGTGCTACACTGTGATGTTGGACATGCTACATGTACACATCCTGATTTGAAAGACATACGTCATGGACAGCCACCATCCTACTACAAGGATCGCCACATGCTGGACAGATCCCTGTGCCATACATGTTACATACTCCTGCCATACCATGCAACCCTGTCCATCAAAGCTGCACATGTCATCTCTGTCATACAAGGTGCGATGACCGCATGGTAGATGTATCATTAACTGTCTGGATCAGTAATGTGGCACTGATGCACCTGGTGGTGGTAAAATGTCTGTCGGATACAGCTAAAAAACCTTGCCCGTACATGCTATAGTTGATAACCATCCCTGCGAATAACGTCCGGCTAGCCATTGTCCCATGTGTATCACATGTGCAACACAGGTGATATGTGGCAGGATGTTGAACTGCTGTACAGTGCCGTGTAGATGTATATGGCAAAACACATGCATGTAAAGGTTTCTGTGCACATTTGTGCATTGTCACTGCTCATGTCCGTTAAGGCAGTGTATGTGTTGATATGTGACATATACACAGCATCAAGGTCAACAACATTACTGTGGACACATCCAGGCATGTGCTGATAGGTAGGAACACCAGTACAGGCAAACAGACATGCCCACATCAAGACAGCATTCACATGGAGTATGAGCAATATAATGAGGTGACACACGTATATGGTGATGATATCCAATGCACAACGGGTGTTACATGTGTGTGACACAAACATGTCAGTCGTGTCAGTGTCATGATGATTTTGCAAAGATAACTGTTCATATGTACTAGATTTAATACAAATGTATGTGCAGCTGTATCTCTGTACATCTCTGTGATACTGTGATCTGTCTCCATCATTATGTCTTCCAGATAATGCCTCGTTCATGCCTGCCAGTGTATAGCCGCCTGGAGGATGATGCCCTCATACCATACCTCCATGATAACTATGCGGTGTTGTTCAGCCATGTGCCACAGCATGCCCAGCAGCATGACGACCTGTGGCAGGAACTTTGCAGGAAAGTTAATGATGTGGGTGGCCATATCCACACCTACCAGCAGGTGCGCAGGCACTGCATGGACCTGATATGACATGCGAAACAGAGTGCCAATGCAATCGCCAGGGAATAAGGTGGAACAGGTGGTGGGCCACCAACCCAGCCCCCACTCACACCCACCGAGGAGCTACTGGTCAGCCTGGGGACACCCTCAAAACAGCATCCACAAACATTAGCTGCCATCGTGGAGGTGGGTGTCTCCCAACCACCGAGCCTGGAGTTGCCTGGTAAGTCACTACTGAACATATGACTATTATATCCCATTTAGTTGCATGTGTCACTGTATAATATGCAAGGTATGTTTACACACATGCCGCACTATAGTATGCTACCCTGTGTATGCACACATGTGCATACTATATGCTATTGTACAGGCAAATGTGTTAACATGCACAGTGCACCCTGTAGGTGTCATACAGTCATGGATAATGTTCAAACTGCTGTGTCACCCCTATACAGGTACCTCTGGCACAGACATCAGTCTATTGCAGGTGAGACAGTTATCAGTATCAGGCATGTTAATGCATAGATCTATTCACCATGTGGCCAGTTAACACATGTACACATAATGTATGGTCCAGTCATGATATACAGGTCGCATCTGTCATCGATCACACTGGCTACCCATGTGCAAGATATACAAACTAAATGAAACACTGACATGAAACCATAGTATCTGTCATTGCTAGATGTGTGGACAGCTGTGCATACAACAGTGGAGGTGTTGTTCAATAAAGGCATATGTACTATACATTGGAACAACACATGTGTGGTACGCAAACAGTACCACACATTGAGCTGGGATATGGGCAGCCCACAGGATTCACCATTGTGTAATATGCCCCTGCAATGGATGCCCACATTGTGATCTGCCATCTGACATGTCCCAGACATGTAGTGTTCTGGCTGCAATATTGTCTCACTATCCCATAATACATACCCCACATACCAAACATACAACCCTTTGTCTGCATAACCTTGTGGACAGTGATGTATCTGACATCTATGGGTGTATGTCATATGGGACAACACAGATATGTGAGATAGATGGCCATCACAAACATTTGGCCAACACATGTTCACACATGGCCATGGAGGATGGCCAGAGACATGTAGCAACACACAGTAGATGTGATGTGTATACACCCTGTTGCACATTGTCCACACATGGTCCAACTATAGCCTTTGTTGAATGGTTATATAGTTGATGTGGAACACTGGACATCCTAAAAGCCTGTGCACAGCTTGTGGAAGTGTCACTTAATTCGACCATATAAGATTTGTTGAACATCATGACTGTGTCATAGAATGACAGTAGTCACCTGTACAGTTTCCACAGACATTGACACCACATCAGGCCACAGATACTGTACATTTCCCTTGCTGCTGTTGGACATCACAGTCAGCCATGCACCTCATGAGTGTGGTACATAAATGTCATGTGGGACATGGTCTATTGACAAGTCTGCCATGTGTGGACACAGTTGCCAGGTAGCTAAGACATTTTAGTAGTTGCGCAGGGGTGTCATCTGTAGGTCTTCCATTGACCTGTCACATGACACAGCATGGTTTAGGGTGTATACACCTCAGCGATGTGGGTCACAATTCACAGTAGTTATGTAATGTGTATGCACACAGTCATGGCTATGCACTGTGTGTGTATTCCACACTGTATAGCAATATAGATGCCTCATGATGCCATGCAATGGCACAGTGTCTGTACTTCACACTGTATAGCAATGTAGATGCCTCATACTACCCTTCAATGCTCATGCACATCTGCTAAAAGTGCATTCCATCTGTAGGGCATACAGACAACACTGCAATGTGATACCCATTACACCGCTGTACATGTGTCAGGACACCATTGTGTCAGACATGTATGCATGTCAATGCACACGTCAGCAGATTACATGTCATACTACATGTCAATGTCAAGGTCACATCAGCCATGTGTACTGTTAACCTGTGCTGGTCTACATGGTGTATCACAGGGATGCATCCTTACTACCATGATTGTGTGAACTGCATGGCTTTTGATATGACACCTGCTTGCTGTTGTGTGCAACCCAGGGATGTATGGTAACTACCACTATTAAAGTCTGAGCTGCATGCCGTCTGCTGTATCACATGCATGCTGCATGCCGTCTGTCAAATCACATGCATGGTATGTGTGTGTGTCTGTGTCTGTATGTCTGTGTGTCTGTGCATCTGTCTGTGTGTCTGTGTGTGTGTGTGTCTGTCTGTCTGTCTGTGTGCCTGTCTGTGTGTCTGTGTCTCTGTCTGTCTGTGTGTCTGTGTGTCTCTTTCTGTCTGTGTGCCTGTGTCTCTGTCTGTGTGTCTGTGTCTCTGTCTGTCTGTATGTCTATTGTAATGTAGAGTCTTTCTTTGCATTCACAGGTGATGTAGGTGCGTTACCCTCCTGCGGTCCATCTGATGTTAGTGTCCCCACAGATTCTAGCAGTGATGAACATATGCATGAGGTACAGGCAGGGTTGTCATGGGCTGAATCTGTGCCATTGGTTGCCATCCCAGCTATGTCCCCCTCTTCTCCGCACACAGTTCTCATGCCAACACATACCCCATCACCAGTGGCCATAGAGGAAGGACAGTCAGTGTGTGTTAGCTTGGAACAGGAACATGTGGTGGCTACAGAAGGTGTGTCTTCACACCATGGTGTCAGTGTAATGACTGCAGATGTGCCACACAGGCATGTGGCCAGTGCTGCTTGTAGGAGAACCTCTGGCAGACATGCACCTGCAGGACAGAGCGCAGCAGCTGGTGTCACCAGACGCATGTTTCAGACTGTAATGGCAGCACAGGCAAATGCTGAATGGTAGAACAGAGAAGGGAAGAGGCTTCAGAGGGCTGCTATCCATTCTTTAAATGACAACATCCAGGCATTGGCAAATGCTCAACAGCAGATTGCTGATGTTCTGGACAGGCGATTGGGTGACATGATTGGAATCCTTGACCATGGCATGGCAATCCACGAGCTTGAGCTGTCTGTGCTGGAACATCTGGTAGGAGTGAGGCGTAGGCCACGTGGACATAGGCCAGCTACACCACCTGGTGCAGGACAATGTGAACGAGCTACCTCACATGCCCGCTCTCACAGTGCCGGTAGCAGTAGCAGTGCAGCTGGTGCTGCGCTGTCCACACCAGGACACAGCAGGCCATGTGGACATTGCCCTGGACGTTCCCAGCGTGGACACGGTTCCAGTGGAAATGTGTCATCAGACAGTAGCCAATCTGTACCTCTGCCTTGTAGTGCCCATGCAACCCCATGGCAGGCACAGGTCACGTGGCCGTGGCCAGACACAGTGAGCTGTACAACCTGGTCTGTACAATCTGGAGCTGTCAATAATACTCCTGTGTAGGCCGTACACATGGCAGAACTGTGTGCACACATACACACACACAGCAGAAACATCTGTAGGGCACCGCAACACCCACATGCATAACAACCACACATGTCCAATCAGATCACCGGCCCTAACCCACACACATGATGTCAGCCACTGGTGTAGCCTATGCCCCTGGCAAACATTATCACCCTGTGCATATGATGATGCCTGTGCCACATCCCTGTCATCCACACCATCGGTGCAGGGACATACTCATATGGTTGGTCTGATGCACAGGGTGAACAGAATAGTGAGATAAGTGTATATTACATTTGTTGTGTACTGTTGACATGCACCAGACATACCATGTAGTACAGGTTTAGAATGCGTTGTTATATGTTCACAGTATGTGTCTTGGCAACAACAGTAACAGCATGTTGGTAATTATGCCCTGCTTCCCTCCTTAAGGTCTAATTGCATGTGCCATTACGTTACAGTGTTTGCAGTTTGAGTGCATTGTTGTATGTTCACAGTATGTGTCTTGGTAACAACAGTAACAGCATGTTGGTAATGATGCCCTGCTTCCCTCCTTATGGTCTAATTGCATGTGCCAATAAGTAGCAGTGTTTGCAGTTTCCCATGTGTAAATATGGAGTACTCACAGGCATGTATGGCAATACCAGCATGCACTACGTAGCCTCAACCTCACTGTTAGATAGGCTACCATTCCACAGATGTCCACACATCTACTGATCCAGAAGCATGTGAGCTGTTTAATAGGCTACAGTGGCTAGAGAAGTGACATCCATACCGGGTCACATCACATGTATAGTGACATGGTGCAGGGGGTTTACACAGCAGTCTGGCTGATGTCAACGTTAGAGGCCAGTTGATAGCATGAGGCCTCACTGTGTAGCAGTAATACACTGTCACTTTACAGGATGAGAACACGCACAGGCATACACAGAAACACACAGTAACATGCCCACACACACGGGGTCAACAACACTATAATGCACACTCAATAGTGTTGAGGTGAGGACCCCTGCCTATGTGGTAATCACCTTGACAGTACTGTGCACCCACATGATGAGACACAGAGAATGAACATGCACAGGTAGCCAGTAAGGCTGACACCGATGGCATCAACAGGGTAGTAGACTGCATCACCATGAGGGGTTAGGGATCCTGTCTGTTCTGTATAGTAGCAAACACCCTCACTCCATGCACCAGACAGCCATACATACATTCACACACACACACACACACACACACACACACTGTGGAGTCCACAAATGTCATTCACATACAGATAGCTGACATGTGTGTGATACACACACCACCCCTGCCTATGTCTTGCTTTCTACACTGCAGTATGTACAGATCTCTACAACAGTGTACAGGGGTGTGTAACAATTGGGATGTATTCCCCACCATACGTGGCATATATGGTCACACAAGCAAACACACATGGCAGTACTGTGAATCATACATCTGCTATATGATGATACATCTGACAGACATGCAGCAGTATTGGCCGCATTATGTGTACCACCGCTACCTTCGGCAATTGTGCTGCTATATGCACACGGGAGGACGTAAGTATTACAGGTGTCACGTGATTTACAGTCAGTAACACCCTGACCGCTGTGTAGGTGGTATGTCTTCACCTTCAAGTAACAGTAACATAGCGTACTGTTTGCACATGTCATGGTAGGACGGCTTGTGACACACCTGTGAGCTGTCTTCAGCAAACATCCATCTGCAAAGGTGGACCACCACTTTATGTACACACATCCATCCATACCTGATCTACATCCTACCGTACTGTTAGTATTTCACCATATACAGGTGTCAATGATGGGGCAGCATTGCAACTGCATGTTGTAGTTACACACAGATGAACGACATACATCAGTTATGGAACATGCATGATAGATGAATGCACACCACTACATGTACGTGTGTTAGCCCTACATTCCTGTCATGTAGCCAAGTTTGTATGCATTGCAATTGGTGGACATGTGTGTTGACATACATGACACATGGACTGTTGTATGATATTATGGTTGTCATGGGTAACTAGTACAGAGGGAATGTTACCTCAGTCAACATTGCTACCTTATGTACTGTTAGCATTCAACAGCCATGGACCTACCTTCCATGTGCATGCGTGTGATTGCTGTAGCCACTTGTCTGCACAAAGGACAGCATAAGCTATGCTGTGTACATATGTGTTGTGTGTGTGTGTGTGTGTGGGCCATGTACATATCCACGACAATTACATGTAAGTCATATCCAAACATGAGTATTTTTTTGGTGTACAGCGACAGTCATCTGTTACAGCTGTGTAAAACCCAGGGCCCCTGTTATGTGTAGAGCCGACTTGGTTATGAACAGTGGTATCATTGCATTGCATACCACATGATGGAACCCTGTCAGTACATGTGTAGTCTGCACAGTTGCTGTAGGTCTATGTACAGTCCACTGGTCATGAGTAACATGGTGTTGTAGTAATGTATGGATGTGTGTTGCTGGTCCAAGGACATGGTGATGTCTGAGGGCTACATAGTAGAATGCGGCATTTACCACTGTGATCTGCACCTAAGACATCTGTGATGGCTCTTGAGTGTGTACTGGTCAGTACATGTGAGTGGCCTTCATGTACGTGAGGACAGTAACACCTGGAGCGGTCCGTCACGGTCTTATGGCCCACATGTCTGTATCTGAGGTATATGGTGGTAGTGCTATTGTGCACAACTGTGCCATATGCCAGGTGTTCCTCACTGCAGAGATGTCCGTATTCCCCATTGTTGGATCTGGATTGTCAGCTGTCATTACGAACGCTACACATCTAACACTGACGACCGATGTCAGATATATGTAGTGCAGCGTTCGTGCTAACAATGTTAACTATCGACACACTGTGCCCTTCCGTGTTTAGAATCTGAGTGCATACAAGATAGCCCTTCGATACTACTAAGTGTGTGAGCATGCCCAGTGACACCTTGTGTCGGTTATGTGCCTCTGTGTATGGGCATGACCATTGAAATCCTGTATAGCGATAGTGGTCATCCAGGCAACAGATATCCATACCCCACGTCAGGATGGATTCCTACATTGAACACACTGGTTGACTGTCTTGAAGGGTGTACTGTCTGTGGCGCATCTTGTATCTATGTAGTGTTGTAATAGTGCTCCGTAGATAGGCAGTTGTCCTGCTCACACCACTGTCGTGTGTTTGTCTCTGTCTACCTTGGGACAGTAATATGCTTTTAGACTGCTCACTCTCCATACATTCCCTATCGACGCCTTTGCCTTTGCTGATGATGTAATCCACCTAGAAGTATGCCTCTGGTAGTGCTGTGTTCTAGTAATCTTGGTAGTGTATTCTGTAACTGCGCACTGCTGTAGTGTGATAAGGTAGTTAGGTGTATGTTCGACTCCCAGCCCTGCCAAGTGTGTGTGTGTGTTTCTGTGTGTTTCCAGCTGCCTGAGGACAGAGTAATGCTTTTAGACTGCTCACTCTCCATACATTCCCTAAAAGTCTTTGTCTTTGCTGATGATGTCATCCACCTTGAAGTATGCCTCTGGGAGTGCTGTGTTCCAGTAATCTTGGTAGCGCATTCTGTAACTGCGTAATGCTGTACTGTGATAAGGTAGTTAGGTATATATTCGACTCCCCACCCTGCCAAATGTGTGTGTGTGTGTGTCTGTGTGTTTCCAGCTGCCCGGGGACAAAGTAATGCTTTTAGACTGCTCACTCTCCATACATTCCCTATCGGCGTCTTTGCCTTTGCTGATGATGTCATCCACCTAGAAGTATGCCTCTGTGAGTGCTGTGTTCCAGTAATCTCAGTAGCGTGTTCTGTAACTGTGTAATGCTGTAGTGTTATAAGGTAGTTAGGTGTATGTTCAACTCCCACCCCTGCCAAGTGTGTGTGTGTCTGTGTGTTTCCAGCTGCCTGGGGACAGAGTAACGCTTTTAGACTGCTCAGTCTCCATACATTCCCTATCGGCGTCTTTGCCTTTGCTGATGATGTCATCCACCTAGAAGTATGCCTCTGGGAGTGCTGTGTTCCAGTATTCATGATAGCGCGTTCTGTAACTGCATAATGCTATAGTGTGATAAGGTAGTTAGGTGTATGTTCGACTCCCAGCCCTGCCAAGTGTGTGTGTGTGTGTTTCCAGCTGCCTGGGAAAAGAATGATGTTTTTAGACAGCTCACTCTCCATACACTCCCTATCAGCGTCTTTGCCTTTGCTGATGATGTCATACACCCAGTAGTATGACTCTGCGTGTGTGGTGATGCTGAAACTCGGTAGAGCATTCTGTTACTGTGTAATGCTGTAGTGTGGTAGACTGAACAGATAGGTGCTCGATTCCAAGGCATGGCCGGTGTGTGTGTTTGACAATTATACCCTATGTGTTGGTATCTGTGGGTGGCTAGCTGCGGGATGTGTTCAGTGTGTTTTGTTGCTGACCTATATAGTGTCCACAGTCCACATATTCCACCATGACACTGGGTTGTCAACACATACATTCGCCAATAGGTCTGGTGAGTAAATGTCAGCAGCCCTACTCTTACCCTTAATACAATCTGACCCGTGTGACGCAACAAAACACACATGCCTTGATAGTAACAACACTACATGATGCAGGTGGCACACGTAGTTTCCTTTTCATTCCTGTCTAATGCTTTGCTGTCATGTGGTCCGCTGTTGTGATATAAATGCAATATCTACATATATGTGTACATGTATATTTGTGTATATATATATATATATATATATATATATATATATATATATATATACACACCAGAACCAAAACGAAACTAAATAATCAAAACTCCTCCACTGGCACTAGGAAAGACGAATAGCCACCTGTCTTAACGTTTTCGTTCTTTTATTAAAACAGAACTTCATCAGAGACTGTTTTAACAAAAGAACGAAAACGTTAAGACAGGTGGCTATTCGTCTTTCCTAGTGCCAGTGGAAGAGTTTTGGTTTTTTATATATACATATATATATATATATATATATATATATATATATATATATATATATATATATATATCTATATGTATATGTATATATACATATAATATATATGATATATGTAGATATAGAGAGATAGACATAGATATAAACATATATGCCTGGGGACATCAGCACTACTGAATGTTTGTGCCGGATGATCTGTACATGATAACCTGGGATGTATGTATATCTGCCATGGCGTAGTGGTAATGCACATCATCTGTTGTGTGCAGGGTCCCTGGTTGCAGTCGTGTAGACCCACGGTTATTTTGTTGCTGGGAAGACCATGGGACATCGGATATGGTGATAGTAAGGTACCTGTTACCAGTTGTGTACGGATCTGATCGATATTAAGCAGTGGTTATTAATGTGGAGGTTTGGTATGGGTCATATAACTATTCATTAGAAGACTATACTATGCAGATGAGGTTGACAAAAGTGTATCCCATTTATCCACAGGGTGTTATGCAGATCCCTGGAGTGTATGTATGTAGTTAGCCGGGTGCAGGGTTCGGATATAGTTGACAGCATGGGAGGGGGGTCAGGCATACTGTATGTACATTGCAGAACTGTGCCTTGGGAGTGCTCCTGCCTTAGCACGCCTAAGCTAGGGGTGTGTCTATACCTGCCTGGTGACATTGGGAGGGACAAAAGCAATGGTGGGGTAGTCAGGGTGTACAGGCTGCACAAACAGGTGATGATCAGCACAATCAGCAGATGTCATGGCCAGCCCACACCTGAACAGTATGGTAATGTGAGCAAGCAGCATACACAGAGGTTTCTTCTGCACTCTACACCACCGGTGTATACCTGCGGGGACATTTCACAACACAGTCCAACCAAATGAGAAGGGCTGCAGCAGGCAACATAGACCAACATGTGCAGGAGGCTGAAGGCAGTGAGGATGTGTATGCTGCCGAACAACACTTACTGGGGTGACATAAGACTTTATACACCCAGGGTGACTTACCAGGGGCTACATGAGCTGGGGATGGTGGAACACTATGGGGTGGACAGAGACCTCCTACAGTGGCGTGTTGATCTGTGCCTGCCACACCTGACACATCAAACAGGCCGAGGGAAACCCATCACAATGGATACCATGGTATGTATTGGCCTAGGTATACTAGCCACTGGTACCTCACACAGCACAACTGGGGATATCATGGGGATCTCACAGGCATCTGCATCCAGAGTATTGCACCATTTCACAGATGCCATGTCAACACATGCTAGTGAGCACATACATGTCCTCAACACATGTGATTAGTAGACCAGCAATATGCATTTCTTCCACCACATGGATGACTACCCTGGGGTACTGGGTACTATAGCCTGCACACACATACACATCAAAGCACCACCCGGTGAGTGGGGTAGGGCCTACGGTCACTGCAGGGGCATACCCTCCAACAGCTGGGCCATATGCGATGGCCAGGGCATTAGATTGAATGTGTGTGCTGTCTGCCCTGGAAGCTATGATGATTCCGAAATATGGCTTCTGACACAGCTGTACCACACCTTTGCCAATATGGACATCCCCTACAGTCTCCTAGTGGGGGATGCTGGGTAACCACTGGTGTCATGGCTGATGACATCCATCAGCAATGCACACACAACTGAACACTCACACCATAATGAGGCAGATGCACAGGCAAGACATATAATTGAGCATGTGTTTGGGATGCTCAGTTCACGGTTCTGGTATCTGGACACATCCAGTGGAGCCCTGCAGTATTCACTAGCTACATGCACACAATTTGTTATGGTATTTGCTATGCTACACAATCTTATCCTGCAGTAACAGTTACAGCAGGAACAGCATGGGGCAGGGCCACACGGCCCAACACCACTGCCAAGGCCTGTACAGGCACAGTGTGACTTGGCGAAGGAACTACCTGAGCAGGGCACAGTCGGCGGAAGGCTGTGCACAGTATGACCTTCCAAGTGCAGGTCATACTGTGCACAGTATGACCTGCACTTGGCACAGAGGCAACACAAGGCATATGCACTGACACAGTAGGTACCCATGGATTTCCCCTCTCTGACCCGCACACAGTACAATGGATGCCAAACATGACACTACCTGTGCTCGGCTATGTATAGGAGGTGCACTGTGTGCATCCAACATAGGCAGCCCTCCAGCACCGTCCTCAGGTCCAGAACACCCCCAGGGTATGTCTATTGACCTAACAATTGGCAGTTGTGTTAGAATGTGTATTTACCTACATTGCTATGGTATGTATGTGAGCATACAAGAGACTTTGGTGGCCGAATGTTAGGGCAGCAGACAGTACACGTCCATAGTGGCACCATGACATCTGTAGCACATACAGGGGTCACAATGGTAGCCAGTAGTACACAGGGTGTCCTAATCCACTGCGGATTATGGGCTGAACATTATGTGTGTCCGTACAGCCCCACAAGTTCCATGCAGCTGGACAGGTGTGGACCAATACAGACAAATTATATGCAATGGCCTATGGATATGCCCAATGAATGACCCCAACCCCCAAAGACATACACAGACTACAGCAGGCCAGGCAGTTTGATGTAGGTTGTGAAAGCTAGGTCATCCAACACCACTATGTTGGTATTGAAGCTGGGATCTGACGTACACTGGTATCCCTCCAACCAGCAATTTAGGTAGGTCCACACACTGACATGGAGTACCTGGCATACCAGTACAGTAGCGGCAGATGTGTACAACTGTCAGCTGTGCCCCCCATCCAACCTACACATGTGAGAGTCATGTGCGCCACCCACGGTGCTGTGTAGGACTGTGGATGCGGTTGGATGTCCCCCCACGCTATGCATACATGAAGCAACTGCCAATGCCACATGACTATTAGCTACCCTGCAGACACAGCATGACACCTGTCTGTGTAGAACGGAGGGGTCGGCAACATAGTACTATCTGGACATGTGACACATGCGATACAGTTGACCATACTTGGCATGCTCACACACATGATGGTATGACGGTAATGTCAGTCGACAACATGCGTAACAGTCATACTGGGCATGCTCACACACTGAAACACAGGACGGCCAGGCATGCATACACCAGTGGTCTGGACATATCTGCCAGTACATTGCTATACTGTTGGACGACTGTGCTGTATGGTGTGTGTGTGTGGCCTACTGTCTGTACATATGCCATGGTCTATTGTTAATTCACATGAGCTATGTGCGCAGGGTACTGCTACCAACACGTGAATAGGATGGTTCTTTGTTTGTGGACAGACCGACGCCTTTGGATACGGACCGGGTAAGGCACATTCCAACAGGTGGGAGCAGTTGTGCATGGGTTTGTACAGTGTTAAGCACTGCTGACATCTGGTTACAGCACCTTATACCCATTTAGACTCCACATTTCTTTGACAGTGCACTACTGGCATACTGTTAGACAAACACGCATACAGCCGCTCGGTCACCGACATTTCTGCTTACATTTGTTACTCACACTGGGTGTCTGCAATTCCTTGTGATGAGTATTACATTGGACTACATGACTACAGTATCGGGTATGTCTAACCATTTGGCGATGGCAGGCGTTCGACTGTACGGACTCGGCGGCCTGTCCAGTGATGTAATCATATTATATGCATGTTCCTCATACGATCTGCTCCCATCTGCCTGATACATGGGAACCGATACTCTGCAATGCTGACATGTGAATATGATTTTGTTAACGCAGCTGTCTGCCGAGTCATGCCACCGCATACCTACTGTACGTTTTCCACCTTTCAGATTGCACGACGGGAGACTGTAGGAGTAACACCTTTCCCACTTTGCATGGGACAGTCCCTCATTAGGCATATGTCATGTGACAATACTCTAGCCATTGCAACTGTCCTGATTAGGGGACATTCTCATATTCTACATGTCTGTGGTGGTTGCTTGTTACAGGTCTTGTATACCTGACACGTCAATATGTTATATGTAGTAGCATAAGCAACTTTATTGCTGCTAGACTATGTTTTGATTTGTGCTGACATGTATATTTCTGGACTATGCATGGCTGTAGGTATGTTCTGCCCTGGTACGTCTGACATTTCTACAGAGCAGGTCCCACTTTGGCCATTCAGAATGGTGGTGGCCCTATAGATCCTATATGTAGAGCTATCACATGTGTCAAGGCAACACATACCCACAGCCAGTAGTAAACTGACTACTTCAACAGTTTGCATACAGTACAACTCTTTTCAGTGTGTACCTTTAACTCCTAGTGGGTGTGGCCTGAGCCTTTAAAAATTAAGTTATCACCTTACAATTCTAACAGATACTCATTGACAGAGGTCATATATTAATTCAGTTGTGTTTGCCATAATGTATGCTTTGAGATAAAATATTCTGATACTTTGTATGTAGCATGATTTTGGAATTATTAATGCAAGTAGGAACAAATAACATTTGATGCCTAGAGGAGCAATAGGAGGTAACTGCAGATGCACCTGGAGGCGTCACTCGGATGTAATGAGTTGTTTATTCTTGAAGCATTATAATTGCTAATACTGTTTCCTATTACATGTAGCTGTTTCTGATACAACAAATTAATTTCTAACACCACTACACACAATATATGGCCTCCTTTCCCAAATTCACAGGCCATGTGTGATAACATTCATTTTGCAGGACACAACTGCCCAGACGGGTGTGTCTCTCAAAGGCGTATGGGTGGTGAACCTCATCTATTATGCTATCATCTACCTAAGGTGGTCAGCAAATTATGCACTTTCCGTCACTGGCAGACCTCACATACCAATGGGGGAGAATGAACACTGTATCAGGAACACTGCATAACACCCTGTGGGACACATTTAGATGATTGGTTCTATTAACCAGACACATTTACAGTCACAGATGACTCATACATGTTGTCATCTGTCATTACCTGTATTCCACCACCTGTCCGCCTAATATCACTAGTTCTGGCAGTGTTTAGTTGGACTTTGTTGTGTTCTCACTCATAACTATTGACGTCCATGCTAATCGGGTACATGGCACTGATTTGGTCCCTATGTATTCCCCCGATGGTTTACAGACTATCCGGTAGATGTGCTCTTCAGGTTTGGGGGGAATAGGCATCTGCTATGCCCACATAGGAATATTAATGACTTCCACTGGGCAGGCCTACTACATCTCTGCCAACCAGCACCTGCACAGTTAAGCCCATTATTGCATACCCATGGTTCACCTACCTGGCAACCCTCTACAGCACTCATGACAAATACTTACTGTGAGTGCAGCTGGGGTATGAGCACACCCCTACACATTGCTCACTCTCCCCATCTCGGGACACGTCATACGTTTTGTCAAACCATGTATTATCACACTTGCACAGCCTACTGTTTCATGTACACATACATCCTGCTCACATTGATGACAACGGGTTCACACGTACAGTGAATTTTTGGGGTCCCGCAAGGGACACCGTTATCCATGTTTAAAGTGTTGACCTTGCAGATCTCTCCCACTGGTACTTTCCTGCTGGTGTTTTAGACAGATGCAGTGTATTAATCTTTATTGCCTGTCTGTATGTCTGACCGGCCTAGCTGGGCAGTGTGGGGGGTTACAACATTTATTTATTGGACCTCCCAGTCACATATGCCCGGGCTGTGAATATGTTACCCCTAATTGCCGTAAAGTAACCTAGTTATGTACATGTGTATATCTACAATGACATATATATTTGTTTTGTGTGTATGTGTATATATCAATACCTGTTGTATGTGTATATATATATATCTATCTATATATGTAGTATATCTTTGTGTGTGTATATATATATATATATACATACTTGGAGGTTTCTAACATCTATATATATATATCCACGTGTTTTCCTTCACATTTGACTATTTCATTCATTTATAGATACAATAGATATTATTCTGGAAATCGGTCATAAATTCACTACAGGTATGCAATAGTCCTGTCAACAAATGTGACAGTTGGTTGGTGTACATATGTGTACGGACCTCTGTGATACTCGGACTAGTTTCTACAGTGACAGGGACAAGGCTATGACAAATCAGGGCCAATCACGGACACTTCTACCATATTAGTACTATTAACTTGTAACGTGTTGACAGATTCGTATTATTACTAATTTTCTGCAGTTAAATGTGTCTATTACTCTTAATTGTTGTAATTAGTCATTCTCATTCAACACCTTTCCTCCAAAGTTCACTGGCTTTGTGAGTGATTAAGAGGCTGGCCAGTTATTGTGTGAATGCTCTGACCATTGGTAGGGTTGACACATATTGTCATATGTACAGTTTGGGATATATTCTGGGGACACCAGATTGTTTAGGCCAACACATACCCACGGTCAGTGCAGGTTTAGAACATTCATTATTTTCCTAGCTGTGAGCCTATACCTTTAGCACTTTAGTTGTTAGTCTGTTTCTTGTACGGATTATGTATTTTCTATCCTGACATGATCGCTTTAGGCAACTGTTACATGCAGTATGGTACATAGTTATTTCCTACAATCACGGGACATTTGGCATTGTATCATTGTTGGTCAGGATACACCTACCCTCACAGTGACTGTCCCTCACACAGCGGATCAGGGATATCCTGTTTACATCAGTGCCTTCATCACCCTATTTCCAAGTGCCACTATGCAAATGTGTACAATATATTCTCTCGATTATTCATGTCGGGACACGTGCGTCACGGGCAGGTGTTTGATCCTGGGTAGTAGGTTCTGCATGACCATCTAGGGCTGGACATTCTCGTGCACCACTACTGTACATTCCAACTTGTGTCCAGATGTCTACAGGACTAGACATCGTGCTTGATACCCATTCTGATGTTTAAACAAGACACTTATCCCATGGGGGATATCCAAAAATTTAACAAGACCAATACCGACCATTCTTTTGGCTTTACGAAAATGTGCTGGGGGGTTTACATGCAAGGGATACATAGTTTGCAATCCTGAAACTGCCTAGGGTGACACTGCTTACTACATATGAGTAGTGGTCACTATGTGTAGATGTGGCTGCGCCAAGCTAGTAGGCCAAGTATGGCTGGATTTGGTGGACGTTCAAGTATGGGGGTGGGTTGTGTGCTGTGGAGGGGATGATGGGTATTCCATTATGCATCTAGGTGTGTTGCATTTGAATTGGCCGGTTCCATCAGGACCAATGTGTTGGTATGTGCCGGTGACATTTCTGTACATTTGTATCGCACATTTTAATATTCATATGTTTGTGGGATTGTGTTCTACAGTATGGCCTGTCAGGTTGTATTGCAGATGTGTATACATGTTCTTTGTGTTTCTTTCTGATTCACTCGCTGCTCCCTCATACATCTCCAGTTCACCTATTCTGCATATGACACAGTCTCGCCTTTCAGGATTATACCATTACCCATCCCCCACACACAGATATTCCTGACACTCCATCCATCACTGCTTTGGTTGATAGCCCATGACACGGTCAAGGTAACACATTGCATACACTACATATGTCAGGTACCTGTATGGTTGTGTGGACTACCCTGGCATGTTTCACATACTTAACTTTCATGACATGGTTGGTACACCTGGGTAATACCCTTTCAACTGTGACACATCCTGACAAGTACGGCTTGGACCGCATATGTGCGGATTTTGGCCAACTGCTCTGATCATTGGTAGGATGCCACCTTTTCCTATGTCCAGAATGGGATATATTCCAGACACATATCCAATTGTACTGGACAACACATACCCACAGTCAACACTATGGATACTACTGTTCCTTTAAGCCTACATGTTGCCTTATTGTTGTAGCAGTTTATATGCTCCTTTTGTTTTGTTTTCATGCTTATTCTATTTCCTGTCACATATGGTATGTTAAATACGGACATACCTATTGTATGTGACTATTACATACATTGTGGGATATAATTCTGTCATACGGCCGCTAGATATTTACATTTATCGTGGTCTTGTTATGGACACATCTGCCCAGCTGTGTACTCTCTCTCACAATGTGGGACAGCTGGTGACCTTGACCATTGGGCTCAACGTAGCTATTGGTGGCGTGCTAACATGATGCGTTTCACTTCCACTTGGTATAACTATCTACACTGCGTTGGACTGTGGACACATGGTTTTCAATGTCATTTGTTCGAGGGATAGGGACCCATTATTCCCTACCTTGCATTTGTGTTTGCTTCTTCATTTTGTGTTCGCAGGAACTGTCTTGCATGCTTTGCATACGTTTCAGTATCCACTAACACTGACAGATGTGATTACTATTGCATGCAAATTGTTATATGCAAGCATTTTAGGTTGCACATCGACAGCTGACATTTCCACGCCTCCATGCGGCACTTCGACACGCCCTATGCACTCGCGCTCATTCCCTATGCATGTGGCTGTGGCGGCAGCGCGCCTTCATTAATATGCATTTGGCGCTACTGCACCATCTTCACGCCACACGGTCAGTGCAAGCCTAACGCCGGCCTTACGCCGAGCTTCATGAATCCCGGGGATAGTGTTGTTAATGAGCAAATATTGAAAATAGGGCTATAAACTTTGAGTTGTGAGGATGAGTGTGCTTTTGCTAGATGGTATGATGATAGCATTTTGACAGCAGTTGGGACCTTATTGCTTGTCAAAGATAAAATGTTATATGCCTATCTATCTATCTGTATATGTGTATATATATATATATATATATATATATATATATATATATAGAGAGAGAGAGAGAGAGAGCGATAGATATGTCCATCCATCTACAACTCCTTTTTCCCCATTTCTGCATATGGGGTCAGAGTATCACTTCAACAGTGGCAATCATCTATAGCTAAGGTTTACACTACTGGGTGGCTAGCCCTGTCAAGATACTTCTTCCACACTATACACTCCACACTTGCATGCAGACTCACAACTATGGCCAATTTAGAGTGTCCAATCCACCTACTGCATGTTTTTGGAATGTGGGAAGAAACCACAGCACCCAGAGAAAACTCATGCAAACAGTGGGAAGACATGCAGACTCTGCACTGAAGGCACCCCAGTTGAGAATTGAAAGAGGGAACGTCTTGCTCTGTGAAGTAACAAAACTATCTGCTGTGCCACTGTGCCAGCCATATATAATCTATAAATAACTTTATATATATATATATATATATATATATATATATATATATATATATATATATATATTTATATATAAATACATACATATATATATATATTTACACACACACACGCACACACACACACACACACACACACACACACACACACACACACACACACACACATATTATAAACATTTTAAACTATACAGATGGATACTTACAAGTGCAATGTATAACTGTTTTGCAGAAAAGAATATACAACCAAACACACCCCCCATACCACCCCCTTACTATATATTCTAACTCCAGGATCACACTACAGTGGGGAGCAGGCCATTTATAACTTTCGACGAAATGAGTTTCAGTGAAATGAGTTGTCAGTAAAATGAACTTTCAGTGACTTGGTCTTGCTGATTTGCTTGTCAGTGAAATGAGCTGTTGATGAAATGAAGGTAACCCATATATATATATATATATATATATATATATATATATATATATATATATATATATGGGTCCCCTTCACATTGTCGACAGTTCAAATGATCGACACTCATTTGGTCGACAGTTCATTTGGTCGACAAGCAGATTTGCCCCCTTCCCCAATGTTGTGCAACCCCGGAGTTGATATATATAGTTAGGGGGCCACAGCCCCCCACATTGGGGGTTATGAAATGCTTGTCAATCAAATGAACTGTCGACCAAATAAACTGTCGACCATATGAACTGTCGACCATGTCAGGTAGACCCATATATATATATATATATATATATATATATATATATATATATATATACACACATATGTATTGTGTGTGTGTGTGTAGGTGGGTGGCTGGGTTTGCAGTGTTCTCAGCTGCAAGTTTCAGAAGTGCTGGAAATAATTATATTGTTTATTAAATGTACAGACAAAAGGGCAAACAATAGACTAGGGATAAAGAGTATTGGATATTTGTTTTATGTTCTTTTTTCCTCAAAGTACTGTAACACTTTCAGAGAGGGGGTGACAAACAAAAAGAGCTTACCAAAATGCCATCTCATAATTAATCTATTTTACTTGAAGAAAATGGTTACATACATAATCAAGCATACCTTCTGTGGCCAGTATCAGAAGACAAAAGTCTAAATTAAGAATCAAGAGTATTGTATCCACATTTTATTTCGAGGGAAATTAATTCAAGATGTAGGGAAGCAGTCTTAGCATTGTACTCATTACTAGCTGGGATATAATTGTAATTTTGTGCTCAGCTGTGCTGCACTTTGTAGAAAAAGCAACTAAAACTATTAGGGTACATTAGAAATGCTCAATAATAAGGATCGTTGGTAAGTGGGGTACAAATACAGGACCAAGGGACTGAGTTTAATCTCCATTCAGGAGAGGATGGGGCACCGTATGGGCATAAAACAGAAAAGGATAAAATGGCAGACCTAACCTCAATATCTAGAACAAGGGGGAACAGGAGTCACAACGACACCACTGATGTCACCAAAAAGTCCAGACCATAATTTACCAAAAGGTAAATTATAGAAATGGGGGTGGGGTCATTAAAAATGTTATACAAAGGTATGATGGACTGTGTGTGATCATTCTTTGCAGAAAACATGAGCCAGATGTAACAAAGCAGGAGACATAGCAATAGTGCAGTTTAGTCCTGCTGTCATAGACATGAAATTCAAAATAACAAAGTGGGCAATCAAATAGAGAAAAGTTTGGTATATGGAGATGAAATCACTTATTGAAAACATGCCCAACTAGCAAACCACAAGTATGTATCCACCTCTCTTAACATTTTTTTTTTCTTTCAGCACAGGACAAAAGGATGGGAGAAAATTGTATTCACATCACCAGTGTGACAGGAAGCTACCTTGCAACTCTCTTTACTTTTGTTAAAATACCTCATCTTTTGGTATAGTTTGATACAGATTAACAGAATGCAACCATAGCTCTCAATCAGTTGGGACAGATCTCAAAAGAATCACGGACAAATCGGGAAATAATCAGACAATCAGGGATGCTTTCTTTTAAAAATATCAGTAGTATTAACCTGAGGCATTGGCAGAGTAAGATAATGTGAATTAATATACATTTTTGAAGTAAAAGAACTCTACAACTCTAATCATAATCATTTATTAAGTGTAAATTACCACATTTTCTTCAAAAGTCACCAGTTTTAGGAGGGATTAAGAGGGACAAAGCTAAAATGTTAGACAAACTCAGGGACAGTCAAGAGGCATGAATGCAACAACTCCAACATTCTGTTTTGCATAGTTTTTGCCTAGACTTGTTTAAAAAAAAACTTGTTAAAAAAATAAAGCATTTCTTTATAGTTCTTAGTTCAAAGTGTCCATTTCTTCAGACCAAAGTTAGAACACATACTCCATTCACATTTACAGAGTTTACTGAATGGCCAACTCAAGAATCTTAAAAGTTATCACATACTTGGAATTACATTTATGAATCTTCAGACCCAAAGTTTCTTATGGTGAGGCACTTTAAAATAAAACAGGTGCCTTTTTAATGATAAAAGGGAATTTCCCAAGAGGTGCTATTTTCATGAATTCTTACTATTAAGTGCATTATTCAAATACAAGGCATTAACACTTCTTCACACCTTCCCATTATAGTCCAGTAAAGCACGAAACAATGGTTTGTAATTATGGCATTAACATCTTGTAAATAACTATACTTAATTGTATCCACATCTCCACTATACCTACCTACACATACACACACACACACACACACACACACACACACACACACACACACACACACACACACACACACGCATGCACGCACACACACACACACACACACACACACATACGCACGCACACACACACACACACACACACGTAATAGCATAGAACCTTTCATCTTCAAAATTTGGAAAATACCTCTGATAATGAGAAGCATCTTCTCTCAGTTTATAAACGCAAAATGAATATTGGCAAACTACTTTATAAACACTCTGTCTCACTAAATTGGAACATACTCCCTCTTCATATTAGATCCAACCTTTCCTTTCCCTGTTTTAAAAAGGAGCTTAAATCCCACCTACTAAACTTGAAATTATGCCGTTGCCTTGACCACACGTAGACTTAGTCTCTCCCTCTGTAAAACCTGTTGCATCTCCTAACTTTCTTTCTCTGTTAGTAACATCTGCTTAAACTGACATCCTAAACCCTCAGCTTTACTACTATATCCCCCTCCTTTCTCTCCCCCCTCCCATCCTCCATACTTATTTTCCCCCCACTTCCTATCAATGTCTACACGTTGTCCTTTTGAACAATGATTATCTTTTTGTTTTTACTGTCATATGTAGTAAATTTTAGTCCACTACTATCAGTGCAACCGTTAATGTTCATAATTTTTTTCTTTTGTTTTTCTCTTTATAATTAATTTTGTGTTTGTAGTGTTGTTTTTAATAGTTTTTGTCCTGTATGTTTATCTTTGCTTGTGTTTGCTTGGGCTTTTTCCCCTCGGGTCTCCACTGAAAATGGTTCACTTACTATCAATGCAATGCAATGCAAATAGTTAATAACCTTTTCTTTTTTACAATTATTTTGTAATGTGATTGTTATTTAATTTTTGTGTATTGTCACTTTTTTACTTATGTTTGCTGGGGCTTTTCCCCTCGGGTCTCCACTGAAAATAGATTTGTTTGCAAACTCAGTTGGACTAACCTGGTTAACAAACGTGAAATAAATAAATAAAATAAATAATGTGGAATACATGGGCAAAACATGGAACACTTACTAACAACATAATAAAATGTTAAGGTTGGAATTTCACAGCATGGTTTAAATCTGTTCCTTTATACTTACATAAAGTTCTTTATCTCAGTTATTATGATTCAGTATTTTTTACCAATGGATATTATTTAAAACATTCTCAGCACTGAATGTGTGACATACTTTTTCTATAAGAAACAGTAAGGAACACTGATGGTTTTTAGAACACATATTGAAGAATATTCATCATAACAAAGTGCACTTGAGAAGTATGATGCACTTAATAATGCTAGCCAATTTCTACAGTAGCATACTGCCCACTTATTTAATGCACACTTGCCAGGAAAATGGAATTGTTTGTCAAAAGATGTACTTGTGGGAAGTGTGAACAGAAATATTTAATTGGGAGAGATGGCAGCTGAAACAGTTTGGCGACCTGATATAACAGAATGACGGAATAGCAGTTGAAAGAATTAAAAGAAGTCAGGGTCATAGGAGAGATAGAGCTGAGACCCCAGTTGATTATAAAACAAAAACCAGCAGTAAAGTCAAGCTGAACAACAAATGTAGGTTTATATTAAATTGTATCTGAATACATAGTCGCTAATGTTTTAGCACAATTTAAAAACTGTGAGGTACAGCTGCAATAACAATATTGGCACTGGTCTGATAACAAATAAATATGTTGCATTTTTCCTGGAGATAGGTTTACAGCTAAAAAATAGGAACAGGGTACATGCATCAATGTGAACTGAGTAAGGGTCAATTCAAAATCTGACAAGAGTGCACAGCATTGTAATGCTTTTTCCAATGGAAAGTCATCCAGTGAGGGAAAAAAATTGAACAGTTCATGAAGCTTATTATATTTCTGCAACACATTGTAAGATTACAATAAACAACTGTTTACCTAAACATTAGGTTAGCTTAATATATTAAAATATGCAACACAAAGTTGAACAGAACAAAAAGCATCATAGTGTTTGGTTCTCCAGGGAATAAAAACAACCATAGGAGTGTCATAAAAATGGCAAAAATAATTAAATAAGGAGGAGGCTGGATGAGAAAAGGTTGACAGCAAACTGTAGGAAGTATTTTTTAAGTATAATAATAGCAGGACGCTCTGCAGAACAAAACTGGCAAAATATACCTAATTTAGTGAAAACAAATTGGGAGGCAAGAGATCTGTGTTACCTTTGGGAAGTGTACTAACCAATGGCTTTTTAAAAACAAAAGTTTTTCAGAGACTCCAATCTCTGGCATTCTCCCTTTAGTAGGGCAAACTACAGACAGGACTGTATTTTCCATAAGACTAAGTACATATCTGCAGCAATGAAAAAATACACATCTGAATAAATTATTTGCTTGCCAACACCCATGCCAAGACAAATAATCAAGAAATAGCAAAAATGAGTCCGCTCTCCCACGAGGCAAATTCTTCCGTGATGAATAAATAATATATAAGTCACCAATCAAACAGTCACAGCACGGAAGTAACCAAGGCTGGCTCTATTAAAAGTACTTAATGTGAGACATACAAAAATAAATGTTCGAAGAGCTAAAGAATAAAATTTCAAGATCTATTTATTGGTATAAGTAACAACGGTTTGCGCTTTCACCCAAGTGGCTTCATCAGACCTTAGAAACATGAACAAATTACAAAGCCTTTTATATAGTGTAATAAAAAACCATGACATCATATCCTGTAATCAGACATTTAAAAAGACATTTAAAAATACATTATGTAGTTCATCACAAATTAAAACATATTTAAACACAAAAATAAAATAAAATAAAACAAACAACTCCCTTCTCCAGCAATTACTATTGAAAGTGAACTAATTATCGCACTTACAGCCTTCTCATTTCTAGGGCCGGTTTCATAGGTATTTTGACATTGAGCCCAGGTGTTCTATCAGCTCTAAACTTAACTATCCATTTCATCCCACAATTCTCTGTGTGGCATATAATATCTCCCCCTCTAAGTCCAGGGATAATGGATTGTAGCATTAAGAACCTAAATTCATGTGTAGAGTCATGATTTTTCACATGCTTCGCTAGAGCATTATGATCAGAGCCAATACGTATATGATATATATGCTCCCTAATACTTTGTCTCAACTTTCTATTTGTTTTACCTATATAGAACGCGGTACATATAGTGCACCTAGCTAAATAGACTACATTTTCAGTACTACATTTCGCTGTAGTATTAGGAAAATAAACAATACCCGTAGCAGGGTGTATAAAACTATCCCTAACAAACCTATTTTCAGTGGAGACCCAAGGGGAAAAGCCCCAGCAAACATAAGTAAAAAAGTGACAATACACAAACATTAAATAACAATCACATTACAAAATAATTGTAAAAAAGAAAAGGTTATTAACTATTTGCATTGCATTGCATTGATAGTAAGTGAACCATTTGATTGCAGTCCTGACATGGCTCTGTTCTTTTTCTACCCTCATAATTAGATTTTGTCTGTAAACAGGGATAGCACAATCTCTGCTTCAAATTCTGCTTATTCTTAAAGAGAAATTTAGGTGCATCACCTACTACTTCACATATATTCTCCTCCAGTAATAGAACATCCCACTGCTTATGTATTATATCACTTAATTCAGGTGTATCTACTGAAAAGAACATGGGTATTCTAACATAGGAGGCATTATGCCTGCTAGTATTATTCTCTAGTTCTCCCATCCTTATATCCGAGAAATAAGGACTAGCGTTGGTTATTCTATCAATATCTACTCTAACCAAAACATTATCTATCTCATGTGGTTTATATTGTCTAGCCAATAGCATAGATCTCAAAATGGACAACTCGTTCTTGTATTTATTATGATCAGGGTTCAGCCTCGATGTCCTCATCGCCTGACCCTTAATCACATTCTTGAAAACATAACTGGGATGCATACTCTCCCTATGTAATAAAGTATTGCGATAACAAGCTTTCCTGTGAATTCCTGTGTTCAAAAGACCATTAGACAGCCTTTCTATCTGCACATCTAAGAAAGAAATGTTACACAATGAAAAATTCATGGAAAACTTCAAATAAGTAGTCATACTATTCACTTGCGTGAAAAACTCATTTAAAGAATCCTCACTGTTGTTCCAAATAAAAAACAAGTCATCGACAAACTGTTTGTAGAAACCAACATTTCTCATAAACCCATCAAGTTGAAACAAAAACTCTTCCTCCCAACAGGCCATGGAAATGTTGGCGTAGCTATTGGCACAAGGTGTGCCCATAGCTGCGCCATCATTCTGAATGAATAGACTGTCCTGGAAAAGAGAGATGTTGTACTGCAGGACAGTCTCTAAAAATAAAGATACTAAGTCGATAGTTTTCACATCATAACCAGAATGTGCAACCATGTACCGTTGGACACTCTCCATGCCTTCAATATCAGGTATCACAGTGAACAAACTGGTGACATCCATGGTAACCAGGATATAATATGCATCATCGCTCACTGTTCTCATATAATCATACAAACATATCAAAAATTGCTTGCTATCTTTCAGGATGTATGAATTAGCATCAACGAGGGGTCTTAAATGATATTCAACAAACAAAGATAATGGTTCAGTGACCCACCCACGACCTGAAAAAATAGGTCTCAAGGGAGGGACACTCAGATCCTTGTGCACCTTTGGAAGGCCATTAATGACTGGAATTAAAGGATTATTAACATATAAAAAATGATATAATTCAAAATCAACACATTTACTCAACAGAGCATCGTCTAAAACATATATCTTAAAAACTTTGTTCTCAACACTTTTCATATCAATGGGAGAGTAAAAATTATTCTCATTAAGTAACAATGCCATCTTGGCCTTATACCATTCATGATCAAGGACAACAACAGGGCCCCCCTTGTCGGCTGGTCTGATGATAACAGAATCATAATTGTTCAAATCTCTTACGGCCATTCTTTGTTTATAAGTTAAATTATTTTTCTTCTTTTTATAACCATCCTTACTATCATTCAGATTAAACTTATACATATCATCATAACCAATTTGGAAAAAACTTCCAAGGTTGGATGTAGTACCGGGACATAAGTGCTGGGTTTATTGAAAGATTTACAATGCCCAGGACCTACCATTGAGAAATCCAGTTTTAACTGTACATTACGTGTAAACAGTTTAAAATCAATTATAGTGTCGGTAATGTCATTTTTACTAGTGGGGATAAAGGACAATCCTTTATCCAAAACCTGAATTTCAAATTCAGACAGAGCCCTATTAGATAAATTAACCACTAATGACTTTCCACACGCTCCCAAATTTTTTGAGCGTTGGTCCAATGTGGTACCCACCTGACCCCTTCCATTTCTGCCTCCCCCTGCTGTAAGACCTTTGTCTGGCACCTCGATAGTGTGAGTCTATCGGGAAAGGGGCAGGGGGACAAGGGCCAGACATCTGTCCGTTGGTGGGGAGAGAAATTTTTCTTCTTACCGAGGGCTCTGTAACAATATTTGTGCAAGGTTGTACACTACCTTCACTACCAACTTGATCTTTAGGCTGTGTTTCTAGGGCTGAAGCATTATTGCATTCTGCTACTGTATTACTTAAAACATTAGGCTCCAAGCTATTCAAAGAAACAGAAGAAACAGAGTCACAATTATTAGCAATAACATTAATTTGTTGTCCATGTTCTGTCGAGCCTGTGGCTCGATTCACATTTATCCTAGGCCAAGTGAAGACTTGCCCTAATTTAAAATCATTAGTGTCCCTAACGATTTTACTCCTTTTCGTTTCAAACAGTCGTTTCTCATATATCATTACATTATCAAGTAGTCTTTCCATACTGGAATCGACATTTACTTTCGGATAGAGCATTGCTATACTTTGTTGCTGTTTTAACACATTGTCCCTTAAACTGTCCTCCTCCGGTCAAAAAAGTCATTTAATAAGGTCATATATTTCATACTCACTTCAAGATTTAACTGCTGCCATTTGTATAATAGCTTGGGGTATAAATTCCCCATACTGGGCATTTTCAAAACCCGCAGGCCCCAAGGTATAATTTTACGGCGTAGACATACCTCAAAATGTTGCCGTTGCAGCTGCATTCTTTTTAATTTCAATAAGTCTGCTTCAAGTTTACCAAACGCTTCCATCAAGCCATTCAAGTTCAACAAAGTAATGCCATTCGGCTCCAGATCACCATGCGCTTCAAACGACATCAAAGGGTTGTCTGCACCGGAAATACAAGCCTGGAAACGATCTTTCTTCCGCTGTTCATCGGATAGGCTAGGTATACAATAGGGCAATTCAATTGAAGTATCAGCCATGTCCCCGTGGAGAAAGAGATAAAACCAAAAATATCCAAGAAATAGCAAAAATGAGTCCGCTCTCCCACGAGGCAAATTCTTCCGTGATGAATAAATAATATATAAGTCACCAATCAAACAGTCACAGCACGTAAGTAACCAAGGCTGGCTCTATTAAAAGTAATTAACGTGAGACATACAAAAATAAATGTTCGAAGAGCTAAAGCATAACATTTCAAGATCTATTTATTTATTTATTATTTAATATTTATTTTATTGGGTCGCTGAACCATTATCTTTGTTTGTTGAATATCATTTAAGACCCCTCGTTGATGCTAATTCATACATCCTGAAAGATAGCAAGCAATTTTTGATATGATTGTATGATTATATGAGAACAGTGAGCGATGATGCATATTATATCCTTGTTACCATGGATGTCACCAGTTTGTTCACTGTGATACCTAATATTGAAGGCATGGAGAGTGTCCAACAGTACATGGTTGCACATTCTGGTTATGATGTGAAAACTATCGATTTGGTATCTTTATTTTTAGAGACTGTCCTGCAGAACAACATCTTTCTTTTCCAAGACAGTCTATTCATTCAGAATGATGGCGTAGCTATGGGCACACCTTGTGCCAATAGCTACACCAACATTTTCATGGCCTGTTGGGAGGAAGAGTTTTTGTTTCAACTTGATGGGTTTAAGGTTTATCTTGCATAAGAGCAGTGCTCTAGAAGACCATCTACTTATCCATTTGAGCACTTATACCAAATTAAATTCCCTGCCAACATTAAAAGCCCTCCTTATCTAAATTGAATGAGTTTGGTAAACTTGATAAGAGGGCTCTACAATGCTGTATGTCAGTCTTAGACATAACTATACCAACCAACACCGAATCCTGAAATGCAGCTATATCTTCCTGATGAAAGGACACAAGAGCTTCCTAGAGGATGCAGGCATCAGTCCCACTACCTCTCTAATCCAAAACAAATGCTTTAACATTTGAGCTAATCTCTTTTTAATAGTTTGGACATGCAAGCCTCAAACTCATGTATCTATAATTCGGAGACCAGTTCTTAACCACAACACCACTGACCCTGTAATTAGTCCCATGACTGCAGAGTACCCTATGACGTAAATGTGATAATCTGTATGCAGGGAATGTTCTATCCCAATGGCATATGAGACATTCTTGCAGATCTGCTAACACCTGTCTTGTTTATACCCTTAATCCTCTCCTAAAATATTGATAATCTGTCAATAATCCAATGAATCAACTAATCCGTGAAACCTAAGTAACTGGTTCACAAACTGAATGAACTCTAGTTGTCTTGATGGCTTCATACGGTCTACCATGAAACACTAGACAAGGGATGCATGACTGGGGAGCTTAAATCCTCTGCTGCTGCTGCTGGGGTAAAGTCAAAAGAAAAAAAAACAGAAAAGGAGCCACAGGCAGCCCCCTAAATATTTCTTAAACCTAGATACATAAGAATTGCCCTAAAAAACAAAGCACCACTACTCAGCAAACTTGCAAAGTTCTCAAAGGTTGGGAGTCTGATTACTGGGCCAGCAGGGCCAAACAATGAAGTCTGGATATATGCAGGGAAAATCTGTCAACTAAACTATTGCAGCTACCAGGAATGTGATTGCAAACTATTTTATGCTACCAGGAATGTGATCGGCCCAAAATAATAGGTTTATCTGCCGAGTAAGTCATACTAACAATCTAAAGAAAACTGTACCCCCTGAGCAATCAAAGTCTTTAACTAAACACAGTAGCTAAACACATGTATGAAAATGAAATACCACCATTCTGCGATGAAACTGTTACTCCCATATTACTGACAACACCTAAATTAGGATAAGCTCAAAAATGAGATAAACTGTCTTCTCTCAACAGAAAAAGGTGTCATTCACAGTGAAGAAAACACCCAACCACTCAATTATGCCCCTGTACCAAATCCCCCAGCTACACCTGTGAATAAACACAGTACTTAAAATACACCCCAGTTATGCTGCTCCAAAGAAATCACATTATAAACCATAAAAGAGATGTAGCATAAGTACAGGTATAGCTGGACTCACTGAAATCATTATGTGGTGATGTTTGGCGACCCCTTTTCAGCAAATTAGCCACTGACCTAATGAATGGCTTGCTCATGGACTCTGCCTTACAAGCAAAAGAAACCCAGCTGAAGGGTTCCATCCCCTCATCTACCCTGACTTCTCTGGTAGCACAAAAATAGTGATGAGTTCTCTCAAATAATCCAGTGTACTTCTGGTAATTTGACTGCTGAAAAGAAACATATGGCAGACCACATTACCTGACGTCGTCCTTCAGGCTGCTCTATAATGAAGGATTTTGGAGTCCCATTCCTGGACTGACACTTCGTTCTCTTTCATGGTGCTTCATCTTGTTGGATTTCTGTCTAGGTACCTGATAATCCTTTTCTCTAACTATGACTGGCAGGAGAACCTTCTGATTGCAGTCAAGCTTGAGAATGGAAATCATCAAATCATTCCTCTGCCTACGATACCACTGATTCCTCAAAATGTCTGTTCCTTAAACGATGACATAACCCTTGTGGAAAACAAAATGGAGGTACTGATACCCTGGACAGCTGTCGTTAATTAGTACTCTAACTAGCCCACATATAATTGAACTACTGCCACATACGTAGCCCACATAGGAAGAAAGTTTAGTATAATACTTGGGACAACAACAAAACAAAAGACACATAGAATGATAACCCACTAACTATGCAAGCACATTAGCCAAAATGGAAATTAATACAACCCAAGCACACATTTACATCCTACACTCCAACTGCTATATGTTCATATCGCTAACTACCCGAGTGACAGACTCCTAAACCAATCCACAGAGACAGGTAGGGAAAGCCCGCAATTGTGGATGACTTTAAATATTGCCCATATAGACGTGAGGAATGCTAATTAACTAGCACTGCACTAGAATGCGTTACTGAATGATGTAAAATCTGAAATTCAAATCCCTGTCATTGATAAGGGACTTCAGCCCAATGAACTGACAAAGAAATAGTGTAGGAGGATCATCCCAAAGCAAGAGGCAAGCAGGATAATCTGTGGAATACTAAGAAAAGGTGAGGTATGATTTTTAACCTCCAGCTGCATCTGTAAGCCTCTGTTAGCAGTTTCAGCCTATAACTTAAAAAAAATCTCTTTGTTAATTCCTTATAGTTATACCCGCTCCTAACCAAACAGTATAAACAACATGCACTTATATAAAGTACCTTAGTGGGGGTGGAAGAAGAATCAAAAAGGAGAAGCAAAGAATGTGAAAAACTTTCTGTTTTTAGGTTTCAACTCCCACACTTGCCCCCCTAAGGGCTGATATCCTACCTATTATTATAAACAGGAGGACTATATAACTGTGTCCAAAAAGAGTACTAAAGCCAAATGCTTCCTTCACAGTATAAATGAATAAGCATTGTGCCACATGAATGAAAATACTACGGACCCCCCATTTTCTTATTTCTTTATAAGGTAAAGCTGGTCTGCTGACCCCTTTCCACATGACCCAAGTTCATAAAGCAGTTGTAACAAAACAGGAATAGATAGGATTGGGCCAAGGGGGACAGCAACCCCAGTTACAAAGTGCTAGGGGCTGTAATCCTAAGATCCCTATCAGTCTTCAGTGCATTACTGGCATCAGAAATTAATGCCAGCATTGCATTTCTGGTCAGAACTGAAGTGCCGTAGCACTCCACATGTGGAATAAACTATAACAAGTATTTGCTACAGCTTTGTATGTGCAACAAACTTCTTTTTTTTTCTTTTTTTGCTTCTCAAGTCCAAGGATAGATGGCACTAGACACAACATTAGTGAGCTACACCTGTTTTTACAAAGCCTAATACATTTGTTCCATTTTCTAAAGAATTTGAAGACTGAAACATAACTTTCTTTCATTGTTTAGTAACATTAATCCCACAATGATTTGCAAAAGCTCATTTTTTTATGAGGAACAGACCAAAACATGAGGTACAATATCTGTATGTTCTACTAAATCTAGACAGTTGAGACCTATGCTTGAGGCAAAAAGAACTTGTCTTATCCTATCTCATAATCTCCTCTCTCTAAAATGGAGCAGTGCCTCTCATAATTTGCAACAATTGAGCAAAATGTGGAATGCTTACTAATTACTCTAATGGAACTTCATGGTTTAAAAGTGTTAATTTACTCTAATAAACTGTTCTTTGATGAAATGATATGGTTCAATATTATTTAACATGGATATTAATTAAACATATTCTTAACCATAAAAGTGTGACAGACCCTTTACATGTGGAAGAATGTAAAGCATGGATGTTTTCAAACAAAAATGAAAAATGTTCTTCACAATGAGGCATGCTTGATGAGTATGACCCACACCACTCCACATTTGCTCACAAAGTTTGGGAGGAACGAAGGCCAACACAGGAAGAAGTTTAATCTTTTTGCCATTAAACTCTAAGGTTGCCAGAATAACATGATTTGCAGCAGAATGTATTTACTGAGAACACGAAGTCTGAAGCTTAAAAAGTCTGTAATATTAGATGACTTCTATCCTATTAATATGCCAGGCAACCAAAACTGTATGTGGAACAAAAGAAAATCTAAGGCACAACTGCAGACATTCTGCAGAGTTCTGGCAGTTGAGAGGCATGCTCTTTCTCCTGAGAAAGTGCACATTTGAGAAAAATCAAGAGCATCGATAAAAAAGCCAGGACCATGATAAAGTTCTTTAACCTGCCTGAAGCCAGCAACCTATTAAATCATGCTAGTCCATGCCTCCTGAAGGAAACCCATAGCAGTAACACCGTTGTTTCTAAATAAATGAACAGTACTCCACAAACCCTAAGAGGCTTTTGTTCTTACCGTAGATGCAATACTGACATTAATTTCTAAGCCAAAATACATTGCCATCACTCCAAAACTTATGAAGTAAGTGGGCTGCAGCAAGTCTGGAATGATGAAACAACAGTATGAAGCAAGTGCTAATGCTGCCACACTAAGATATTACATTCTGTAGTAGTGAGAATAAGCCAGAGTCACCAAACAGCAATGTAAGTATCTTTAGCATCAAGCCCCCCTGTTTAAAAAAGATAGGTTGCACTTAAATAATGATATTAAACCATTCTGTACCCATTTTGTACTCTGGCCCTATTTTCTGTTTCTCTCTGCCCTTAATAAATGTAATAAGGAATATGACACAATAAGAGGAAAATGGCTTTTAACCCTACACCTAAGACTAAAGCACTTAGCTCATACATGGATGTTTTAGTAACATAAATCCCCAAATGATTTGAAAAAAATCAGATTTTATGATGAACAGGCCAAAGCATGTGAGTGGACAGTGTGGACTCCACCCATTTAGCTCTGAATGGTTTTACACCCTCTTGAATTCTGTCTTCAATGTTCTTTTCAACTTTCCCTTATGATAGGTGTTGACTATCAATCTCGTGACATTGTTTATCCGGGTCTATGTCAGAACACCGAAAAATCAAAAAATCGAACGCTCACATGTGCAAATAATCAGAAACTCGAAATTGCTATTGTGGGGGGCTGCACCCCCCACCCCACCCCCACTAAATATATATTCCTACTCCGAGATCACACTACAGTGAGAAAAGGGCAAATATTCTGATCTTCATTGTACTGCGATCCAAAAAACTAAATATCGAATTCTTGATTTTTCGCTCATGTGAGCGCTTGATATTTTGATTTTTCATCGTCCTAAAGTAGACCCGTTTATCCTTAGATTGTGTCTAGTACCCCATTTGGGCTGCAATCACAAACAATCTGACTCTGAGAAGGCATGATCTCTACAAGTCTGGGACCAAAACTGGCCTCACACCACCCATAGGCTGATCCTCATTCATAAAGGACTTGGGCTCCAGGGCAGCTATAGGGAGACAGACTTCTGTATGCCACATTTCTGGAGCATTTCTCCCCAGGCCTCCACTGAAAACAGGATCTGTGGAACCTAGTCGGACTTTCCCAGTCAATAAATGTAAAATAAAATAAAAATAAAAATTTCCCCAGCATGTCGCTTGGGTTGAGATTCAGCACCAGGCTCTTCCCTCTTCACTTGCCATTACTGAGGGAATACTGGCTAGTTTCTTCTCATGCCCGTAGTAATATGTTTAAATTCAGTGTGTTGCCATGTCTGATCTAAGGTTGCATTCCAAGCTGGTTGTATGGGAGATGGGCACCTGTCCCTTGTACTCAGACTCACCTTGGGGGAGAGTGTGCATGCACTACTGAACTGGCATGCCCGGACTCTACTAGGAGGAGGAGAAGGAGGACCAGTTGCCATAAAGGTGTGGGAACAGGGCAGGATGAACTCCTGCCATGCACCTTGGGAGGGTAATTGAGTGTTGAACCACTGACAGCTTCCAGGAGAGGGCCATACAACATCACCTTCCCTTCCTGGGACACACAGGACAGATAACAGACAACACAGAACTAGCAAACAAACCTTCACTTGCCTGATTACTAACATTTACCAGTCAAACCAATGGAGATATTTGTCTGATATCAGGTATAGCTCATGGATGCTAGCTTGATAAGCTGGCTAGGTGTCTTGTGAGAACTACCTCCCTATCCACCTTCTCACAAAAATCACTTAGAGTCACCACTATGGAAATTATACTGCCCTCATCACTGACTCCACATTGCTATTAATCAATTATTATTCTAATCTTCATGTCTGAGAATCAGTGAATACACTTAATACTGGTTACCAGACAGGTAGTCCTGGCACAACAAATACCAAAAGCACCACTGCTGCTCTGCAGTGTCTGGTAATGTACATCCTTCAGCTCTAGGTTAAATACCCTCACAAAGCCTGCATGTAATCAGCAAGCTTCCTTCTGTTGGATACAGGTTTCAGAACAAAGGTATCCTCAAGTGATCAACACTTATCAGTGCAATACAGTCAGCCAGCAGTTAATAAAAAGCATAGAAAATGTCAAGCCAATAATTTTTTGAAAGTATTCAAGTTTAGAATGAAAGAAAGGATGGACCCTGTGTTGTAAGTGATTAAAGCTAATAAACTTAAATCTGTAAAAATGGCAATTTTCCCAATACCCATAAGGACCAATATAAAAAAGATATATTTGTGAACAATTTCTATACTGAGATCACAAGCAAATACATCAATACACAAGTCAATGAACTGAAAAGTTTCCTCTAATAGCCATAACCTTTCCTAAAATGCTCAGTCAGTCAGTTGGGTTGTGACATTTTCGGTGTGAGTGAAACACCTCATTAGTGACTTATTCTGGTCACATACTGAAACCACCAGGTGAGATTATGCTTGTTATGTATAAATATGTCACCATATTTGTCCATCAGTCTGAAGTGAATGTGATTTCATCTCATCAGTTTTAACTCTCCAGTGATCAATTCAGTGATCGGTGTTTCCTACAGAAAATCACTGCTGATGCCTAGCTCCGTAGTGTAGAAAGAGGTGACCTATGTTTAATTAGTGGTACTGATGTCAAAGTGACAAGGCAGGAAAGTAACTGCTTGAGTAGTTGATACTGGCTTGTTTATGATGGGGGGCTGCTAGGCCTATGAATTTTGTGGCTTTTAGCAGTAGTTGGGAACATTGTTGGCTTGTACTGCTTGGCAGCATGTCTCTTCAGAATCACAGAAGCAGTAGATTTGTTTGTGGAAGCAGGATATCCTTTCAGAACTGGGGAAACAATAGGTGTGAGTGGAAACAAAGCACACTTCCTCTCCCTGAACAGACAGCTATAGTGAGCCTGCAAACATCGTGAGAGAGAGGGCAGTAGGCTGCTCCACAGCAATCAGAGGTAACCTGCACCCTACCAGCTGAATCCTGCAGATGACACAATGGATGGGTTCACATGATTTCTCAGTTAGGAAGAAATGGACCATAGGATTCTCACCTAGCCTGGAGACCCCAGGATCCTACCCCAGTGAAATGAATGGAGTCAAATAAATTCAAGAGCCGTCAGATAGGGTCCTACCAATGTTGTGTGAAGAAGAGAAAATTAATGCATATGTAATTTTATTTCTATGCACCCAGTGATGTGATGTGATGCATGCAATCTTTTATCTTTTTCCAATAGTCATGCAACAATGGAGTAAGTACATTTAAGAAAGGGCATATGGATAGGGCTTGCCTATGTTCAGAAAGTGTTTTTTATAATTTTTTCTTTACATTGAAACTTCAAACTTTTTTTACCTTGTTAAAGATTTAGCCTCTTGAAACCTGAGAGTTTGTAAAGTAAGCATATCACAAATAAAGCATACCATTAAACCATTTAAGTTGTGCCGGTTCAGCAATCCATCTTATTAAAAATGTCTATAAGTGAAGGTCTACCTATATGATGCAACATGGAAAACTACTGGCCATTCCTACCTGCTTCCAACCTTCCTATATGCACTGGCTATATTTGCAAACTTGCAGACCACACACAAAACAAAGTTAGAAGTGTACTACAACAAAGTAGCAAAGTAAGCTACAAAACTCTCATACAAGACTCATCACTGTCTTACCTTAAATAGAGTGGACTGAACTACCACAACACCTTATCTACACCCACCTAGTCTCAGTCCATAATTTTATAAACAACTCTGATAATTGCCCACCCCTAAAAAACATCCTTTAGCAATAGTCACTGTGCAGAAAATTACTTTCCAGTGAAAAACTTGTACGGGGCACCACAAAGTCAAACAATGCTGGTGGATATGCTCTGTACTCAGTTTATGTCACCAAACTTTTGAACAAGCTACTCCAAAATTATACACAAATTAAAAGGCTTCACGCCAGCATTAAAACAGCACCTGACTGACTCCTGGCCAATGTCATGTACTTCCCCAGGATAATGTGGAACCATCAAGCCATTGCCATGTCTATAAGGCACCAATTTTATAGACAGCTTAAGTACACACAGTCCACAAGTTGCTTGCACAGCTGTGGTGTCTAACCCCCATTTTTCAACAAATTTCTCTCTTGTTCCTCCAATTTGCCAAAATTACAACTTTTCCTTCTTATGTCTCCCTACCACCTCTTTGCACTTTCAAAGTATTTCCTTCTATTTCCCCTTACTCTATCTTCTTTTCTTCAGTATTTGTAAAGTTACAGTTACATATCAGGCCATTATTGTATGCTGTCTCTGTTTTTATTGTGGCATTTTCTTTGGTACTCTATGTATTACTGTATCACTATATGGAATTTATTTTCATTATTTGCAGCTTTTCATCCTAAGCATCTACTGAACAGAGGCTTTTCTTGCCCAGCAGTCAACAACAACAAAAGTGAATAAACATATAAACAAATAAATAATTGATTGTCACAATACAATAAATTTGTAGTGTGTGGGTGCAAGAGCAGTACACTAGAAGGTTGAGATCAGTGAGAAAGGCCCTGATTCAAAAATACTTGCCCTCAGTTTAAATGATCAATTACAATGAGAGTAGGCTGAGAGCAGGTGTTTTGAAATCAGTGATTGTAGTAAGCCTGCTTATAGATAGGCCTTACACTGAAGTAAGTCACTTACATTGAGAGCAGGTGTTTCAGAATCAGGACAAACTTACACTGAGAGTTTGGAATCTGGCCCATTGATTTACACAGTTGCAGACATAGTGATTCACACATTCATGCATTACTCAGGTACAGAGTGCAGAATGTAGGGCTGTCAGATGACAAAACAAAAGCGCAAATTTATGAGGAGATACTGGGAAACACAATGTCAATTTATTGGGTCTATATCACTTTGGTGAAGGTTCATTTCCATGAACCTTCGTTCATTGACTTTAATACAGTGAACATTCACATCAGCGAATATTCACTTCAACAAATGACTTACCCAGAGAAAGTTGACCATCATAAGAAATTTTTCCCTTTTCCCCACTGAATTGCAAACTCAGAGTTGGTGCATAGGTGGGGGGTGCTGAGGGCAAAGCCCCCACATGGGTGGGTTTGAAATACTGCACTTTATGTGACAGTTGGAATGCTGGACAACTCATTCCTTTCCATGGGTAAGTCATTTATTGAAGTGAATGTTCGCTGATGTGAACTTTTGTTGCATTAGGGTCGATGAATGAAGCTTCACTGAAATGAACTTTCGATGAACTGATAGAGACCCCATTTTATTTATGGGATCTGCCAAACTCTCGTGCTTTCTCTTTTGTGCTAAAAATTACTTAGAATTACAGGTACTGAAAAAATATGATATTTCCATGATGGTCAGGTAACAAGAAAATGTTCCATTATTAAATTAAATCCACAGTAACTATCATAATGAAATTCAAGAATTACAAAGATTAACATTCAAATCTAGCTGAGTGACTATATAAAACCAGCTACATAGTCTTATGTTAAAGAAGATATAGGAAGCACATTTGTACACTTAAGAAGTGTTAAAAAGAATGAACACGAGTTGCTTTGCTTTTTCTGGACAAGAACATCTGAAAAGATTGAGCCATTGGTGAAAAACAGTCAAATTTGCAAATGCATTACAAAATCAACTTTACAAATGGAATGCTGCCAAAAGTGATTCTAGACATACCATGGAGTATGCTTCAGATTTGTTCCATTTTATGGGCAGTCAGTATCTCATGTGAGAGTACGCCTAAGGTAATCAAGCTAAAAGACATATATTCATAAACTGTTTTAGCACTGTTAATATAATTTTTTTCTTATGGTGTTCCTGGCATACTTGCATGTTATTCCCCTTGAGCATACCCCTCCAGCTATCTCTTTCATCTCCTATGTGACAATTCAACTTTTCTACTATAACTGCAGAGCTGGCCAGTATTACCCAATTAAGAAGTACTCCCATGGACTTCAGGAAGACCAAATGGCCAGAATGATTGTTGGGCTCAAGTACATCCAAAAAACATCTCGCCTACTGGCAAAAAATCTAACTGTACAGCAGCTCGCCAAGGACATCCAAGTATTATCACTACCAAAGAGTGTGAATTCAAAACTTAATACAATAAAATAAACAATAAAATGGTAAACGATAATAATATAAAATAAGGTTCCATTTTGCAATTCCAAGGCCTGTTAATGCACATTCGAGAATTATAAATAAATCAGCAAAAGAAAATGAAAATAACAAACGTTCACAATCTCTCTTCTTTAAAGTTGTTTTTTGCTGGAGAGGGTCACCTTCCTTTGCCTCCCGAGCAATATACTTATAAATTATATATATATATATATATATATATATATATATATATATATATATATAAGCTACTTTATATTAACAGATGTTTTATTTTTTGGTCAAATTTTAGTTCTGTTTCACTGATGATGCATTTTTGTGTGCTGTGGCAACAATGATGAACTGCACTTTTTCATTAATGCATTGAATCATATCACATAATTGTTTATTTGTTTGTTTATTCAAATAAAAAATCAAGCAAATGGCAAAAGTATTACTTTTTAAGATCTAACAGTATACCAAGCAATAAATAGTGACACATTGTATACTAAAATCAGTATATGTGACAAGTAGCTGCATTTTACATTATCAATGTTTGCACTCTAGATCATTAAAGAATGTCATGGTGTATGGCCAGGATAAGAGAATTACAATATTAACAACTGAATCTAAAACTTCTTGAAAGATATATTTTGTCACGGAAGTTAACCACAAATAGTAATTGCTAAATGGATCAGTAAAGCTTTGAATCCTTTTCCCAACTTTAGAAAGAGTACCTCTGTGAATATCACCAGGATTGTTCATAAGCTCTGACATTACAGTACTCTGTAGATGGAAATAGTATAAATTCTATTATAGATAGCAGTTGGAAGAATTTGTCTGCCCATGAAAAGTTGGCAAATAAATAGGTAATAAGTCTTCCTTTGTGATAACTCTTCCTTTGTTATAAAGAAGTGATTCAACTTTAAATAATTGTTTGAAAATAAATAAAATTAAATAAATGTTAAAAAGAAACCATAAAAGTGTAAGCAGTGTTCTAAATGTAGATACAAAGGTGCTGGTCCATGTTACTTTACAATGTCTGTCTGTCTGTCTGTCTGTCTAGAAGTCTAGTCTTTACCAGGTTGCTTCACTAGTAATGCAAGTTATGATATAAGTGCTGTAACATGTAATGGTTATGAAACATTCTATGCAGGAAGGACAACAAGAGTGCTCCAAACATGCATTTGTGAATACTGTTTTCTTATAACATAGTAGGTGTATAAGCCTTTTATTTATTTTTTTATGTTAATTTTCAAAGGTTTCATGTCAGAGTAGATGAGTGACATAATGGATATGAAACCAAAGAACTTTAGTAGTAAGTTTATTTGAATATAACTGTAAAGACAAGTCTTAATGAAGCTCTTAATTTTAGATGTCACAAAACTCAATGGTTTGGATGATATTTACCATTGTTTTTGAAGAGATCATGTGATAAATCTATGGCCACACTGTTTTATTGGTTGAGTTTATTCATGTGACTTAATGAACTTTTATAAATTGTTTCAATATTTGTTTCTTTCTCAACAGTCTGATGAAGTCTTTATATATTTACATCCTACTGATTAAAGTGCTGTTTTATTTTTATTTATTTGTTTAATGTGAATATCTAAATAGTTTTAAGTGTTTTTGCCACAGTTTTGATACATATGAGTTCTGCTTTAAGCTTCATCTTGGGGCCTTTTTGTAAGGATATGAAGTCTAAAACTCATATTTCTTTATTTGTTTATGTCATATGTCATTGAGGTGTCAGTGGAGCAGTAGGTAGCACACTCGCCTGAGGTGCAGAAGGTTGTGGAGTCTATTCCTATATGAGGTAGATGGATTGCTGACACTATAATGCATCATAATGGAGGTGCTGCTCACATCAGTGTGCCATCCTTCAGATGATATGTTAAATCTAGGACCCATCTGCATGAATTGGTGGTGGATGCAAAAGGTCCCATGGTGCCCATCAAAACGAGTGGGGGACTTTGCTTATTTGTCCATTTTTAACATCAGAATTAGAAAAAATATTATAATCAAAAATGCCTTCAAATATGTTATAAAATAAAATATAAAATAGTACATTTTACTCATCCACCTGCTCTTATACAAAAACTATTTCTTAATCTTATAGAGTACAAAAAACACATCCTAAATTTACTTCACTACGAACTGGAAAAAGAACAGCTCACCACCACACAAAGAAAGAAGTTGGTGATTACCTTTATATTTTATTAAAATTATAGTCCAGTCCAGTCCAGTAGTAAATCCACAATGAAGTCCCACAAAACAGGTAAAATAAGTACATACCGGAACCAATAAAATCTGGTTAGCAGCAAATACAAAGTACAAAATGCAGACTCCTCTAGCGCCGCGACTCTTCAGCCTTTACAGAGTATATCCCTACCTCACATATTCTATTTTTAACTAGCATGATTGCAAACAGTTAACCAATCATTGACTTAAATTAATTAAAGAGAACATTTCCAATGACATTCCTGATTCATTCCATATGGAATTAAAGTATTAAACTTCAGAATTAAAGTAGATTCTAACTTCCAAAGTTGTCTTTTAATACATTTGTGGTACTTGCCCCAAAATTGTAGCTTGCAAGCCTTGTATATTTCCACTGTGACATTATTTAAAATGTAATGCAACAGGACATTCTTCTTTGCCCTTCTTAACATCCCCTAACATGTTCCTTCAACCTTTGTTTGAAACTTCTTTTCCTTTCTCCTATGTATACCTTACCACAGGGACATTTCAAACCATAAACTATTCCAGTACTGTCACAGGAAAACCTCCCTTTGCATGTAAAATACTTTTCATTGATTTTATCAAAACGTTTTACTACATACTGGTAACAACTGCACTTTCCAGAAGGGAAAGTACCTGTTGCACCTACCCCCAAACTCCTATGACTTACAGGCAACTGAAACTTGCCATGCACCAAGAAATCTCTTATAATTCTACCTTTCAAATAAGAAAACATGGGATACTCATATTAAGGAATTTATTTTTTTCTAAAATACCCCAATGGTGTTTTACCAAATGTATTAAAACTTCTGTAAACACTGTATATTTGGTCATATAACATAATTTTTGTTTATCATGTTGATGCACTCTGCCTTGCATGCTATACCTGCATTTAGTATTATTTTGTTGTACTATCCTCCTTTAATTTTCTTTCACCACTGTTTCCTTGTAACCTCTAGTTACAAACATGTGTGCTGTTTTTTCTATTTCCTTATCCCACTCTTTTTTTATCACTACATATTCTTTTTATTCTAAGAAATTCCCCATGGGGATAGATTTAATAGTGTGTGTAGGGGGGGGGGTGACAGCTTTCCCCATGGAGTATATGACCACTCCCTTCAAATTTTCTATGTAAATTTGTTTGTATTCTACCATCATTAATATCTTGCAAAGTTATATCAAGAAAGTTTACTTTAACACCTGTCTGTATTCCATCAAACTTGATATTACAGGGATTTATCAGAATTTTTTGCACAAATGTATTCACTTCTTCCCACCCCCCTTCACAAATGAATATTAAATCATCTATAAATCTATAATAACTTATGACACATTTCCTAAAAAATTGATTACTATATACATATTTGTTTTTAAACATGCCCATTAAAAGATTTGCATACATGGGGGAAGAACCTGCCCCCATGGCTGTTCCACGAAGCTGCCTATAAATTTCCCCATTGATCTCAAAGATGCTATTATTATACAAAAATATATTAGTTCAATAATAAAATGTGTTTTAGCCAAGTCCTTATAAAAAATAATATTGCTTCTAAGCCATGTACATGTTCAATATTTGTATATAAACTGGTAACATCCATAAGTGGGAGGTTGGCATAATGGTTAAGGTGTTCACCTTGCAAACACAAGGTCCAGGGTTTGATTCTCAGATGGGTAAATGGCTACGCTTAAAATGGCCCACAAAGGCAGTTAGCCTAGTATGAACAATGAAAAACATGTCCTTCTTCCACTTTACATTTCTGATTTTACTTAAAAAATCAAACAAATCTTTGATATAAGACCTTAGCTTCTCTGCTTCTTCTTTCAAGTAGGAATGTAAGAAAGAGCTAAGTTATGTGTAAAATAACTGCATGCAGAGACTATGGGATGTCCTGGTGGATCCACAAAACTTTTGTGTATTTTAGGGACACAAAAGAAGTATGCCATAGTGTTATCTTTAACTGCAATTTTTTATATACATCCTCTTGTGAGAAATATTTTAGTCTTAACACCTTCATTAGTAGTTCTTTGTATTTAATTACTGATTATTGATAACATCCCAGCTCCACCAAAGCATAAACTTTAACATTCTTTAAATGAGCATAACACATATTCAGATACTGATTATAATGAATCACCACTAATTTACCCCCTTTATCTGATGGTTTAAACACCAATTCCCTATTTTCACTTAACTTTAATAGACTTTTCCATTCTTCTCTACTTAAATTATATTTAACTACTTTCTTGTTTTTATTCACTTTTTCAAGCTCTTTATCTATTGAAAATTGTAAAGTTGAAGAACATTGATGTATATTTTCATCCCTACACACAGGAATAAAATCACTCTTTTCTGTCACATTTTCAGTATTTAACTTACAATAATCATCATTTTCTAAATCAGAAACACATGAATGAAAACTCATTTCACTTAAATCATCTTAACTGTCCACATTGTTATCATGAATTACATTTGTATCTTGTGCAAAAAAAGATTTTAAATACAATTTTCTAATAAATTTAAACACTTCAATTTTCAGTCCAAACCCTCTAGGAAAAGTCATGGGAATAAATCTCTATTTAACAGTACTACATGAGTATCTGATAAAATACATCCAGACAAATTTACTACATAATCTTTATTTACAACATTTGACTCAGTACCACTTGCCTTTTTTATATGTTCGGGAGTTGGGGTTATACTCCACATAACTGTCCTGTCCATATTCATAGTTTCTGGACCTCTTTTTACCATAATTCTTCCCTGGTTCATGAAAATTCTTGTCCATACAGCCTGGGTTAGCTGTTTCACTAAGTCCTGGAAACTTGTTCTCTTCATCACTGTTATCATTCACAAATGAAGATTCACTGCCTGCTGATGAAATGTCGCCATTGTTTACTTTTCTTCCTGCTTCTTGCTGAAATCTCACCCTCTGCCATTTTTTTGACTGGCTAGTTGAAAAATTAAATCCAGACTTCCGTTCATAATCACATATATCCCTCTGCAGTTTATCCTTCTTGCGAGCAATATGTTATTTTTCATAATCTGACAGTCTTTCATTCATTCCAGCCAGGAAACATTCTAAAACTAAATAGTTAGACTGCTGAATAATGTTCTGACATGCCTCTTTCATCTCAGTCACTAATTTCCTTCTTTTAAGGTTGTCTCTTTCAATATGAATCTGTGCCCACTCAGTGCTACATTTGTGGGCAGCAGCTATCCATCTAGCATGGAAGCTTTTCTCTTCTTCCTCATGTAAATTAAAGGGAGAGGAAGGATTTTTCATACCTCTTAAGCCTCTGGGGGTAATGTTAAACTCCACATACCTTTGAAGACTTAAAGTGTTAAAGAAAACTGATGTTTCCTTAAAAACAGTCTCTCCACCTTATCATACAGCTGCTGCAACTCTGGAGTAGCTGCTGTCTCTCTGCTTTTTCCAATTGCAGCAAAAGGGTTACCATTCCATTGATTTCTGCTTTCTCCCCACATGGCACACAGAGCAGGCATGGCTTCACTTGAATTGTGAGCTAAAACATTTACCCCTTCTTGGCTTTTACTTAAACTAGCTGAAGCTGTATTCTCAACAGTCATATTGCAAAAACTGTCCAAAGTCTTTTGTGAAATTTCCTGAGAAGTCTCTAAATATTCTCGGGAGAGACTTAAAGGAATCACTGGCCATATTACTCTACTTCACTATGAACTAGAAACAGAACAGCTCACCACCATACAAAGAAAGATGCCAGTGATTACCTTTATATTTTATTAAAATTATAGTCCAGTCCAGTAGTAAATCTACAATGTAGTCCCACAAAACAGGTAAAATAAGCACACACTGGATCCAATAAAATCTGGTTAGCAGCAAATACAAAGCATAAAATGCAGACTCCTCTAGTGCCTCAGCTCTTCAGCTTTTACAGAGTATATCCCTACTTCACATATTATATCTTTAAATAGCATGATTACAAACAGTTAACCAATCATAGACTTAAATTAATTAAAGAAAACATTTCCAATGACATTCTTAATTCATTTCTTTGTGTGGTAGAGAACATCCTAAATTTAATTATACAATTGTTGACATCTCATACACCATAAATGCCATAAGGAAGTACAAATAATATTATCAAATAGGTCAATATTATAATGTGTAATCCCCAAGATATCTTTAAATAAGTATATCCATATTAATTTTATCAAAACATCATAGTTAAATTCTTCCAAACATAAAGTACACCCATTTTTGTTCTTTGACATTCAATAAAAATGATTCAAAGTTCTTTCTACATTAGATATTCTACATAGTCTATCATGTTTTTCTTATACTTTATTTCAACCTTAACAGGCAAATTTTAAATCATCAAATACCACATAAATTCATGCCCTTTCAGATTATCCTTAAACATTTCCCTTTTGTCTATTATTAACTTTTTAATAATAACACTTATCTTCCAAACTATTTATATAATAAAAAAATATTCATAATATTGTCATAGTATATTTTCCTTGAATTAATAAACTCATTATGCACAACTTTCCATCTTTTAGTCAAATCATAGTGATCCTGCTTTTCTTGCATCAAATCAATTTTCTTTTTTCTTCCATAATTCTTTATACCTCAGAAGTCTTTCTTTTCTCCCCATTGCATATTATTTAATTTTTAAGAATCCAAAAAAAAATTAAAGAAGCTATATGTACAATATGATTAATCAATCCAAACACGCCATCCTTTTCTTCACAACATGAAACTTCCTTCCTCATAAGATTTAACCTAGACCCCCCCCATATGAAAAAAGTCTCTAATAATAATTTTTCTTTGCTAACTGGAAAAGGATACACATTCCTTATATAAGCTGTTTTACCTAACATATAAGAATGAACCAACTATATATTTTTCTTAAAAGACAAATCCAAAATTTTCCAAACTCCAAACAAATATTTTATTTATGCTATTACTTCATACCATACATTACTTTATATCTATTTTTACCTAATTTTAAACCTAACAAATTAACATTAACCTTTGAAAAATAAATATTTGAGATTTTGATAATATCACCAAACCCCTAACTTTTGTTTCTATTAATCTTCAAACCTGCATTCTTTACACATACTTCAATTTTACCCATCATCTTTTTTGTCCATCCCATACCATTAATAATAACTACTTTATCTTTTTTTCCATCCATCAATCCATCCATCCATCCATCCATGCATTTATCCACAACTATTTTTCCCATTATTGCACATGGGGAATGGGATGTCACTTCAACAATGACAATCATCTAGAGCTGAGGTTTACACTGCCAGGTGGCAATCCCTGCCATGGTTGTTTTTCCATGCCACACACTGGCGTGCACTTGCATTCATTATTATTATAAATAAAATTCCACTCAAAGACAGCCTTCTTTAGCACCTCTCATAATCTTAATTTCTTCCCCAAACCACCCATTAATCAAACTCAATTAAATCAATTCTAATATACAGAGTTTACCAAAGTTACCAATTTTTCATGCATCCATATTGAAGCATGATATCAAACATTTGCTTTTGACAAATACTCTCATATACTTTCACAATATCACCAATTATAACCTTCAGTTAGAATATTACCTATAACATCTTTACCAATATCATTTATTTTGTTTTTTTTCCCTTCTATCCCATATATTCCTTAATCTAAATTATTCATTGTGGCCTTCCTAATTATTTTTTACATAATCATCAACATTTTATAATCAACATTATTTAATGTTATTGGTCTCCAATTTGAATGTATCTCTATAATCTTTCTTAAAAATAAATTAATAATGCCCTTACATATCTTCTGAGTATTACTACCAATTTAACCAGTAATTCAAAATCTGAATCAAAATATTTTTTCCTTTCTTCCATTCTTTTTTTAAAAAAATCATAACTTAACTAACCCATCAAGACCCAGCATAATTGTCTTTTTAATTTCTTTCAATGTCTTATTCAGGTCTCTTAAAACTATTCTTTTAATCATTACTTTCTTTTTCACTTATTTTTAACATGCAATTCAATGTTCTCACAATCAACATATTATTTTTATCATTTCAAACCATATTGTGTAACTATCTCCAGATTGTCCTTTATTTCAAAACATCTCAGCTTCACTATCAGAGCTAATACAAGTTATTCTATCATTATCATTTTTGTTAATATTTTTCTAAAAAAGAACAGTTTCTTAAGTATTTCCCTAAACAACATTTTTGCCTGTATAATAATGTCCTAAATTTATGTAAATTCTTACCATATATTTCATTTTTTCTTTTACATTCTAAATTCATCATCCTTGTCTAAACATTTATCAGAAACCTGTAATAATTCATTATACCTCATTTTTTTAATTTTTCAAAATATATTTAAATATTTTATACAATACTTTTCCCCTATATTCCATCCACCATTGCTCCAATGAATCATATAATAGTTTTATAATGCAATGATCTTCACATAGCTTATTCATCTCTGACTTAAATGCCTCTTCTTCTTCTTCTATATCTTCTATTATTAGATTAATATCTTTACCATCTTTGATATATCTTTCACTAGTAACAAACTTTGAACTTGTAGCATAACGGTCTAAAAAAATCATATCCATTACAATGTTTTTTAATCAGACCATCAGAAAAATAATATAATCTAGCTCTGTTTTTAAATGGGTTTTAATATTTGTAAAATATATTGTTTTACCCAGCTACAACTGACCCTTTTTAATCATTAGCTTACAGGTTCTAACATCTTTCTTAACTTTCCCATAAGACTTTGGTAAAATTGTAACTAAAGTCTCCCATCACAATAATAATTCATTTTTGACATCAAAACTATCTTAATCTCTTGCAAGATCTTAGATAATTTCTTAATTTGTATATTTGCATGCACATCAACACTGTTTTGCCATCCCTTACATCATACACATAACATGTACCTGGAATAATTGCAATAAAATCCAATATTTTAATAGTTCCCTTCTTAACACAAATTGCAATTCCAGAGTGCACATATTTCCCAAACTGCATCTAATCTCCCTACCTAAATAACTTCCACTTGTTTCTTTCTTTCATGCATTACTCAATCTCCTAACACCCTGTGTACAAATAACATTACAATCCTATTTTTGACACTGTTTAAGTAAATGCAACATCATTTTATCTTTTAACAAACTGTTAAAATTTAAAAAAAATAACTTTAATACTATCCATTTTCTTTTTTATCAATGTTATTTTTCAAAAGTCATATCTTTCTTTTATGGACAGTTTTAGCAATTAAGCCCTTATTCATTTCTTTTTTTTTCCTGTAACCTATCTTCCCCTTCTTCAGTACTTAATAATTCAAACTGATTTCATACTAAAGCATTATGTATTAAATACCCACCATCCTCATGTCCCTGCCTCTCATTTTCATAATGCTCTTTAGCTCCATCAGACTCATCAATAGCACTTACTGCTCTTCCATAACATTTTTATCACTTTCCACATTTTCATTTTTATCTTGTCACTTTTAAGCCAAAAATGATCCATAGCACCACACATTCTTCACATGTTTTATAATTATTCACCACATGCTCCACAGCCTCACATTGATAACATTTTCTCTTAACACATTTATTTATCAAGTATCAGAACCATAAAAGCATGTTTTGATAGTCTTCAATATCCTAACATTCCTTTTTTCCATTTATAAATATTAAACCAGGTAAATGACACATATTTCCCTCTTTAAATTTTAAATGCATATCAACTTCCCATGCCCCATTCCAGAATGCCCTTTCATCATAACATGTTTAGCATCATTAAAACCCCTTTATTCCACTGTCACTTTAGAAGGTCTGAATTTTATCATTATCTTTCTTTTAAGCTTAAGGTTAAGACTCTTTAACTAAGAATAACTTTCATAATGAATAAATTATTTTTTTTAATTATAAGCAACAAAACACTTTCAGCTAACTCAAACAATTCAAAAGTCATTTCACAAACTACCTCTAGTATAATATGAATAAATGCTTGAACACTTCTATTAGATGAGAGAGAATCAGGGACAAAGGACCTTAAAATCAGAGACAATCGGGGATACCAAATTAACATAATATATGTATATTCATTTAAGCACATTAACAGACACGCACACACATGTTCAATTATACAAAGCCAGGGCATCATTTTAGATCATTTATTACAAATAGGTCTATACATACACAAACACACTCATAATTTAAGTAATACATGCTTACCCACACTCACATTCATCCCAGACAGTTTTATTAAAACCAGTGCTTAAACATTTGCAAAACACAAATAAATACTGAGTATGGAAATGCACACAATAAGGCAATTTACATTCAGACTGTTGACTGCACAGACTATTGGCTACAAGTCTGCAGATCATTTCCCCCACTGTCATATCAAACTAAAACAGTTATTCAATGTCAGTCTTTTGGCAGGCAGAGTGGATTTCTGTAACCAGTGCTGCAGAATGTTGTTTGTTATAAGCAACAGTTGCCTTTCATGCTGCTGCCAGAATGTCCTTCGGATGTTTCATGCAGTAGCAGTTATTGTCCTCATTCATCTTTATTGCTAATTCAAAATTTAATATTTTTGGGCCAAGTGACTGTCTCAACTCAGTTTTGACTTTATAAACTCTGCAAAATATTCCTTGATATGTCCAAAGTTTTTGATACAGTATCCTACCAACTACTACTCAACACTCTAGCCTCCTTCAACCTCAACTCTACAGATCTCGTCTGTTTCTTTAGGTACCTTACTAATTGGCAACAGGAAACTAAATGGGATAATAAACTCTCCACACTCCTCCCCGTCTCTGTTGGGGTTCCTCAGGGTTCCGTCCTTGGCCCTCTACTTTTTATTATATTTACAAATAGTCTAAACACTGCCACTAAATCTGCTTCTATTATTCAATACGTTGATGATGCTACTCTTATTTGATCTGCTCCCACACCCCAAGAACTCCAAGATAAACTGCAAATGTCATTTCTAGATATTGAAAATTACCTAAATGAATTTAATCTCATCCTAAACCCAAACAAAACAAAATTAATGATCTTCTCTAACAGGAAATCCAAAGCAAAACCACCTCCTCTCTCCACCTACTCCACTAATGGCACTATAATAAAACCAGTTAACCAAACAAAGCTACTTGGTGTCACAATAGACAACAACCTAACATTCAGTAAACACATATCACTCACAATTAAGAAAGTTCACATCAAACGTGGTGCTCTATATAGGGCCAAACCTTAACTTACTCAAAATGCCAGACTAGCCACAGCCAGATCCCACATCCTATCCACTATTCTCTACTGTTCTCAACTTTGCACAAGTCTTACATCTATTTGAATCCTGCTATAACAAAATAGCAAAATATGCTGCTAATATATCCAACAGGACCCATCATTGCTTTACTCTGCAAAAACTACACTGGCTTGAATTTCCCAATCTATTATCTCTCAATCAGCTCACCACTGCCCACTCCATTATCCACAAACCTGAAAACTGCCCTGCACTCTCCAACCTAGTGCAACTAAATACCAGCCCCAGGACCTTTAGATCATCCTATAAACTTATACTCAAGGTTACAAAGTCCCATAATTACTTTGGCAACTCTCTCTTCTCTTTCAAAGTAGCTAAACAGTGGAATCTATTACCCTAGAATATATTAAGAAAATGCAAATCATTGTAGCTTCAGAAATCTACTAAAGGAATACCTTACTCAACAATGGCTGTGATCTTGTAATACTCCTAGCTAGTTTCTCATGCCATCGATCAAATGTTTTCTATTCTGCTAACTTCTTGTCTTACGTCTACCAAATGCAAATGCCACAATGGTTTTTAGTTGTATATCTAATGAGTTTCATATTACTGTCTGTAGTAAGGCTTAAGAAACATAATGTTTTCTGTTTTACATTCCCCTTATTGTAAATTGTGATTGATGGCAACTGTCAAAATTTTGAATACTGTTTGTAAATCTTTAAAAAAATTGTGTAATCATTTTGCTTATCTCCCTAGGTCTGCACTGAAAACGGGCTACTTGCCCAGCCGGACTCTACCCGTTTAACAAATGTAAAATAAAATAAATAAATAAATAAAATACTTTTTCTGCATCACTGTTCAAGTGCAGCAAGCAGAGGACAGTTTGCATTACTTTTTGGAAGGTTGGCTGTTTTTTTATTGCAGCGTCACCAGGCACCATGGTCCAGTACTTTAGGATGTTAGATGTGTATGATCCATATGACCACTCAGCCATCTGATACATCAATCAGTTTACAATACTGCACTCATGAAGTACAAAAATCAAACTGAGACAAGTACCAATATCTGCAAAAGTGGTGGAAAAAAATCTGCAGTTTCATAGCTGGGTCTGATAAGCTGGCCATGTTCTGCAGCAGAGGATCTCTAGCAAGGAAATGTTTTTTTTTTTTCATTTTGAGTAGGACTGCAAAGGAAAATTGATTGACTCTCAAGAAAATTTTCTGCTCTACTTATGTATGCCTGATGTCATCCATATTGTCAACCAAATAGATTTCAGCATCAGGATCAGTACAAATTTCACTGTCTGGCAGAATGTTGTCTTGCTGCTCAAGAACTGAATCAAAATTAGTTACTTTGTCCAGAAATTGCCTAACAATTGGTGGTCTGTGTATCCTACTAGTATATGGCTGTAGTACTTTCTGCATATCATTATGCATGGCGAGCAGTTTACTTTTCCTACCTTGCATTTGCACATTGAAGTTCTGCAGTGGTCTGATGGCAAACTGCAGGAACAGAATGCCAGTGTTGTGTCATGGCTATACAGTCTGTCAGCTATGAGCTCCACTTTAACAGACTATTGTTCAAAGGACATGAAATAGGATCTCAGGGTAGGTTGCAAGGCAAGCATTCTTTTGATGATTTTTTGTCAAAATTATCCATCAGTTGGGGGCATACCCAATAATTTTGAGATGTTCAATATCCACGAGCAGTGCAAATTCATTAAGTTTCTGCCAGTGTGCACTGCTGTAAAAGCTACAATAAATTGTTGGATACCAATTCCTCCACATGTACAGCCATTGCCTTTACAGCAGATTTAATGCATAAATCTGCAATGTGGCATAAACAGCCCATGTTGAAAATGTGGGGGTTAAGTTCTTTCAGTCTGAATAATGCAGAATTCTGTTCACCAATCATGGATGCATTGTCGTCTGAAGAATAAGAAAACGTTGCTCTTGGAAGGTCAAACTTACTCAGAGTCTCCATTACACAGTCATAAGTAGCTTGGCCAGTTTCACTGACACAAGCAGGCATGTCAGGGAATCTAACGGCATTTTTACCACTGCCATGGTCAAAAACAAACAAGTAAATTACAAGCAGTTTGTCATCACTCATATCTGTATTCTGGTCGAAGTGCTAATAGTATGGCACTTTCTGACACATTTGTGCAACATCTTGTTGATACTTTGGCTCCATTACATCCTTTATAAATGCAAGCAGCATTTTAATCCACAGGTCATTTTTTGCACCACCTCTTCATGCACTTCAAGTAATGGTCCCTAGTTGTAAAGGACAGGTTGTGTTCAGCAAGGAGACTTATAAAGGCTACTTCAGCCACCAATACTGTAGAGTTGGTTTGCTGAGTGGAAAATGTTTCTGCCACATTCATCCCAGTCGAATGTTTGGTGGTTATCTTGTGCTTTTCTTTGTCCAAGTGTCACTGTAGACCCTTCCTCCCTCCATGTCCAACATTAATATATGTAGCACATGTGTTGCAAAAAGCATATCTGGGACCATGACTGTTTTCCATCACCCAGTCAAAGGCAACCTTCAGCTGCTTTGGAATGTAGTCATTCACTTGTCTTCTCAGAGATAAGCTCTTTGGCAAAAAGAGGGCATGATTAGAAAATATTCAAGGTAACAAGTGTGCCATGAAGTACATTTACAGTAAAATGAAGTTTGTATGATGCCAGACATTAATCAATAATTCTTACCATTCTGAGTTTGTGAACTATAACAGTGTAAGAAAGTTTGCTATGTACCCCTTTCTTTTTAATTTCTCCAAGTCTTTTGGGCTTCTAATAAAGCCCCTTCCATTGCGGCTTGTATCATGCTGTTGTGTGATCCAGCCATTACTTTGCTTCTGATAAAAATAATTGTAATGATTCAGATTAATGATGAGAAACCACATCAGAAACCTTTGCAAATGTGTAACTTGGTAAGACAATTTAATACATACCAACATATGTGGGCATAAAGTCTGAAATAGCATTATTGCAACTGATTCATAATTCATCCAAGAAAAAGCAAATTATTGCAAATGATTCACAATCCATCCAAGGAAAAGCTCATGCAAGGAACATATTGAAAAACTGACAGATCGCGGTTATTATACCACACAGTTGGAGACAAATCATTACTTAGCGAAAATGATCCTCACGGGGAATATTTTGCAGAAATATTTTCAGAAAGATAGTTATGACAATTAGTGAATGCAAAGGCAAGTGTGAACATGAATGATTAGGAAAAACCATGGTAATGAGAACATCTGCCCATTCTGTGGAATTCTGGGTGCTTCAAATGCACTACACCACCATACTTTAACTTGCCATATTTAGACAAGTGGGGACAAAGGCAAACACATTTTGGGGGGGTCAAAAAGGCAAACACATTTTGGGGGGGTCAAAAAGGCAAACACATTTGGGGGGCAAAAAGCCAAAATTATAGAGGGTCACATTCTTCAATGTTAACCTTAAACTTAGGTTGGTAGGACAGTTTTTACAACCACATACATTTTCTGAAGGATATAATAGTTCGAATACTTATTTGTGTGCACTAACATAAGGTAAAATTATGATCACTTCCAAAAATACTAAAATAGGCACTGCCTAGCCACACCATAACACTAAACCTAATTAGACACATATATCTATAGTACACATAACCATAAGACATGTACATGCATATGTTCATAAAAGCCGCGGTGGTGCAGCGGTAGTGTTGTTGCCTCTCAGCAAGAGGTTCTCCCATTCGATTCTTGGCGGGAGCGCCTTCTGTGCGGAGTCTGCATGTCCTCCCCGTGGTCAAGTGGCGTTCGAAAGACATGAGTAGAATGGGCATGCCTTTGTTGAAGTTTGGGCATCGAGCTGGCACCTCGCCACCCATAAAAAATCTACTGCCAATCATTAGCGGACTGGAGTTCCGCTGTGGTGACCTCTAACCGGGAAAAGCCAAAAGAAGAAGAACAACAACTAAATTCAAGAGAATGGGAGCTCTTTTTATTTATGTCAGTTCTTTAAGAAGACCAGCAGTTTTAATTAATAAAGTACTTTGATAGGTTTTCACTATTTTATAAGGGAAGTGAGACATTAGAAGTCATCTGATGAAGTTCTCTAATTTGAAATAAAGGAAGAAAAGCTCATATTATTCATATACTATATTCATGGTGTCTTTCCAGGTACGATAACTTATTTTGTGTGTGTGTGTTTTGTGTTTTACACATACTAACAAAGCAAAAGTAACAAATAGCAGTTATCATTCCTATGTACCACACCACCATAGCTGCTACCCCTAATGCCCAAGAAAAACACTGCACAATGAAAACTCCCAGAGTCATACAACTTATTACACTCAAAATGCTCACTAAATTTATAGGAAAAAAGCAATTGTAGCTAATATTTTACAGACATAGAGCATGTGAGAACGAACAACTGAAATAATACAGGTTTCTAGATGGATAGTCTCAAACTAGAATAGGATACATTTCCATCACAGAAAACAATATTGAACATTGTTACTGCCAGAAAAAGAAATAAAAGAATCGATTATGTTCAAAATAAAAGAAATACATGTCAAAGATATTTCCCCATTAAATGTGGTTAAATCAACAGGTATTGCAAACAGTGCAAAAGCTGATTTTCTACATTTCAAATCATTTAAACAGAATGCAAGTGCATCCAGTATCTTTGATTACTGAATACTTTCCCCAAGACATTCAAGAAGTCAAACAGCAGTCCTGAAATTGGACTGCCTGGAAACAATCTGTACAAATCTGCAAATCCTACAACAAATGCAAAACATTACTTCCAGGAATACATCTTTATTAATAAATGCATTACTAAAAACATACTAGCAAATGGGGAAGACCAAACATATGAAGCAAAAACCTGGACATTCTGGATAGTGTGACATATTTCTCAACCTCCTGGCACAAGAAATCTAGACAAAACATAAAACAATGAGGTGTAGAAAGGCCCAAATATATGGACAGATTTTAAATATTGTTCCTTTAATTTATTAAATGATTCTTTAACAGAATATTTATAAGCATGCATTCTCTCAAGGATATGCAAGCGTGAAACTCAAATGTCTGTCATTATTTAGTTACTTCATTCAATGACTTGCTAGAAAACAACGCATTTTATCAGGAAAGGAACAAAAAAAAACAAGGCAAATTTACCTCTCAACCTGTTAAAGCAATAAATTTGCACAAAGCATAAAACAGTGAGGGCAAAGGCCCAAACATAGGGACAGATTTTAAATATTGCTCCCATAAACTTAGAAAAATGGCAGAATAACAGGATATGTGTTAGCGTGCACTTTCTGAAGGATGTCAAAGTCTGAAACTCAAATATCTGCATTATTTAGTGACTAAAGCCAGTAGTTTGCCAGAAAACAACACATTTTATGAGAGGAAAAATGTGAGCCAAAAATCTTTAGTATACCTCTGCAGTTGATGTCATAAAATAATGAAGGGGACAAAGTCCTCAGCAATTTGTTAGAATTTAAACAGCTAACAAACTTACCTGTTAAAGTAGCTAAGCAACAGAATGAAGAATTAAGCAAAATACAAATCCAAAAGTGAGACAACCATGAGATGAGTTACAAAGAGTGCAAATATGGCAAACCTCAGCCTTAATGTGCTATAATATGCTTAGCCGTTCCAGCAGCTCCACTCCAATTTCAAATCCAATGTGGTGCTGATTTAAATCCAAAGTCCAAAAATCAGAATGGTCTTCCTTGGGTTTTGGGTGCTGCAGTGTTAAATCCTTCCTTGAGCTTCTTCAAATCCTCGGCTCGCTTGTTCTCATAAAATATTTTATCTGCAAGAATCACAATCTCTGTTCCAGGCTTATCCATCATGTCCTGCTTATTTGTAGACTGAGTGGACATAATTGAAGACCAAAAACACATAAGGTCCATACTTCCAAAAATAAGAAACAGGAAACATAAACAAATGAAGAAATTGGCCAGCAGCATGCAGTAAAGAAATGTTCTGATTGTCTAAGATATCAATGGTTATTGCAGAGGTTGCTTTACCACAAATCTCATGGAAAGAAAAGCACCCAAATTGGGCAATTGGGAGATTAAGCTTATTTAAGCTTAAAAATAGGTGCTACCCTTGAATTTGAGACAACTGAGAGCTGTGTATGTATCTAATGGAGAAATAATGCTGTCCTATAAAAATTATTTGCCAATAACTTCTCCACTCTTCAACTACATTTGAATGGCAGACCACTGCTTAGTAAATTAAATGCCCTTAACACTGTAAATTTTTCTGTTAACTTTAGGCATGGCAACAGCATCATACATTTCCTTTGTATCAGTATTAACCTTCCCCAGGATTCATGAAGATTGGCGCAAGGACGGCGGTAGGCCTGCGCCGACAGTGCGGTATGAAGATGGTGCAGTAGTGCCAAATGCATATTAATGAAGGCGCACTGCCACCACAGCCACGTGTACAGGAAAGGAGCGCAGTGCATAGGGCGTGTTGAAGTGCCGCATGGAGGCGTGGAAATGGCAGCTGCCGATGTGCAACCTAAAATGCTTGCATATAACAAGTTGCAAGATAGTAATCACATCTGTCAGTGTCCCTGGATACTGAAACGTATGCAAAGCATGCAAGAAAGTTCCTGCGAACACAAAGTGAAGAAGCAAACACAAATGTACGGCAGGGAATAACGGGTCATTATCCCGCGAACAAATGACATGGAAGACCGTGTGGCCGTAGTCCAATGCCGTGTAGATAGCTATACCAAGTGGAAGTGAAATGCATCATATGTTAGCGAGCCACCAGTAGGTATGACCATCCCAATGGTGAGGGTCATAATGTGAGGGAGGGTACACAGCTGGGCAGATGTGTCCATAACAAAATACACGATAAATGTAGATATCTAGCGACCCTATGTCCGAATCATATCCCACAAGGCATGTAATAGTCACATTTATTTATTTATTTATTTTTATTTATTTATTTATCATTTGTTGACAGGGAAAGTCTGACTAGGTTCCACAGAGCCTGTTTTCAGCGGAGGCCCGGGGAGAAATGCTCCAGATGCATGTCTTTGGACATACAAAAGGTATGTCCATAGTTCACATACCAAATGTGATAGGAAATAGAATAAGCATGTAAACAAAACAGAAGGAGCATATAAACAGCTACAACAATAAGGAAACATGTAGGCTGAAAGGAACAGTATTATCCATACCGTTGACAGTGGGGACATGTTGTCTAGTACAGTCAGATATATGTACGGAATATATCCCATCCTGGACATAGGAAAAGGTGGCATCCTACCAATGAATAGAACAGGCTGCCAAAATCCGGAAATCAGAGGTACAAGCCGAACTTGTCAGGATGTGTCACAGTTGAACGGGTAGTACCCGATTATACCAACCATGTAATGAAAGTTAAGTATGGGTGTCTACCTATGTGCGTGAGGCATAGCATGTGGAAAGCAAACATGGCAGGGTAGTCCACACAACCATAAAGGTACCTGACACATGTAGGGAATTCAATGTGTTACTCTGGCCATGTCATGGGCCAACAACCAAAGCAGTGATTTATGGGATGTGAGGAATCTGTGTGTGTGGGGGGATGGGTAATGGTACAATCCTCTAAGGCGATACTGTGTCGTATGCAGAATAGGTGAACTGGAGGTGTATGAGGGAGCAGCAGGTGAAGCTGAAAGAAACACAAACACATGTATAAACAGCTGCAATACAACCAGACAGGCCATACTGTAGAACACAATCCCACAAACATATGAATATTGAAATGTGCGATACAAATCGATAGACATGTCACTGGCACATACCCACAGATTGGTCCTGATGGAAATGGCCATAACAAATGCAACACACCTAGATGCATAATGGACTACCCAGCATCCCCTCCACATCACACGACCCACTCCCATACCTGAATGTTCACCAAATCCAGCCATACTTGGCCTACTGATTTGGTGCAGCCACAGCTACACATAGTGACCACTACGCATATGTGGTAGGTAGTGTCACCCTAGGCAGTTGCAGAATTGCACACTATGTATCCCTGGCATGTAAAACCCCCAGCACGTTTTCATATAGCCAAAAAGATGTTCATTATTTCCTTGTGGATCGGACCAATTTTTGGATATCCCTCAAGGGATATGTAACCTGTGTAAACATTAGAATGGAAGACACGAAGTCCAGTAGATATCTGGACACAAGTTGGAATGTGCATTAGAGGTGCATGACACTGTCCAGCCCTAAGTGGTCATGCATAACCTACCACCCAGGATCAAACACCTGCCCATGATGCACACGTCCCGACATGAAAAAGCGGGAGAATATATTGCACACATTCGCATAGTGGCACATGGTATAAGGGTGATGAAGGTACTGATGTAAACAGGATACCCCTGATCCACTGTGTGAGGGACAAGTAATGTGTGTGTAGGTGTGACCTTACCAACAATGGTACAATGCCAAATGTCATGTGACCGTAGGGAATAACTATGCACCATACTGCATGTAACAGTTGCCTAAAGCGGTCACGTCAGGATAGAATAAACGTAAGTCATACAAGAAACACGCAAACAACAAAAGTGCCAAAGGTAGAAGGCTTACACCTAGGAAACAAATGACTGTTCTAAACCTGCAGTGACCGTGGCTATGTGTCGGTCCAAATAATCTGGTGTCCACAGTAGGGTGGTCATCTGTCCCGCTTTGCGAGGGATAGTACATCGTGGACAGTTGTGTCCTGACAAAAGACATTTCAAATGGCAAATGTCCTGGGATTGTAGGACATAATTATGTCCCATATGTTATGTAAAAGTAGCAGAAAGAATTATTGCAGTATCTACAATACCTAAATGTTACAAGAATCAGAATAAGCAAATAAACCGCTACAACAATAGGCTTTTATGTCGGCAAAGAAGTAAAGTTCTATCTGTTGTACTGACCGTGGGTATGTGTTGGCATGTAAAACCAGGTGTGTTACGAAAATGTCCCATCTTGGCCATGTGAAAAGGTGCCAACCCTAGTCCCGGAATACAGCACAACCCGTACATATGACAATGTCAACAATACCAATGGTCAGAGCATTCGGACAATAACTGGCCAGACCCTTAAACTAACAAAGCCAGTGCCCTTTGGGGGAAAGGTGTTGAATGAGAATGAATACTCACAACAATGAAGAGTACAGACACATTTAACTGCAGACAATTAGTAGTATAACGAATCTGTCAACAGGTTCCAAGGTAATAGTACTAATATGGTAGAAGTGTCCGTGATTGTCCCTGTAGACACAAGTCCGAGTAACAGAGAGGTCCGTACACCAACTAACTGTCCCAGCTGTTGACTAGATTATTGCATACCTGCAGTGAATTTATAACAGATGTCCAGAATAATATTCATTGTATGTATAAATGAATGAAATAGTCAAATGGGAAGGGAAACCACCCCCCCCAACCCGCATTATGTAGTGGAACCACTCCTCACCCTAAATTATGTAGCGCTGACCTAATAATGTGGTCAGAGATGCCCAAACACCTGCATTTGTAAACACAGGTAGACTGTGAAACTCTGGACTAACTCTGGCCATGTGCTACATCTGATCTTTGAACAGCGCCAGGGCAGTGCTAGTCACCAGTCGGCCCAGCCTAAACCCGGACCAGCACATTAAAACCCTGACAATCCAACATGCGTATGTGCGAGGACAATAAGCATAGGGGTTATGAATATCCTTGGAGTGAGTAGACTCGCAGCACGGATCCAGAGCAGTAGGAATCAAGGAATGTCCAAATTGTATTACTGCAGTTTTCCCAGCAGGTGAATGAATGCCTGCTGTGTAAGGGAAGCGGTGAGGCGTATGTCAGAGTAGCTATGAACCATGGGTATACATATAAATGAGCCTGAACACCAATAGTGTAGCGGTTACAGCATCCACCCAATGTAAAGGCATTCCCGGTGCAAGTACGACTATAGCACATATTAATTGTGTAATGAATGCCTCTGTGCTGTAAAGCCAACAGTTATACATGTAAAGGTGAGCGCGTTCGCATGGGTCCATTAACCGGATTCCATCAAAGTGGTACTGTCATAAGGAATAAGGCACATGTAATCCTAAAGACGTGCCTGTAACCATATGTAAGTCAGAATACGTAGATACAAGTGGGCCTGCACGAGTGTACGCAGCTATTAGCATAGAAAATGTATGTTGTCCTCTACAGCTGTAACTGTTACATATATACATATATATATATATATATATATATATATATATATATATATATATATATATATATATATATATATATATACTGATATAGATGTGTGTATAAAGAAATATCCACAGACATAACAGAAATATGCAATTATATAGCTACATATCTATCTATCTATATATACACACATAGATATATATATATATATATATATATATATATATATATATATATATATATATATATATATATATATATAGATATGTTAGGAATGCTGAAAGACGAAAGCAAACCTAAGGGTTGTGAAGGGAATCCAGAGCAAGTTAGGAATTATGAAGTGCTCGCAGCGTATGTCATATAAAGCTGCACAAGGGTGGGTAGAGCACCGCTCTCCACACCAGAGGCAGGGCTATACCAGTGGCCATAACATCGTTGAAGTGCTATGTCAACATTATAAACAGATGGAATGTAGGACATGTTGCAACCACCTACAGTTGTAACACGCAAATTGTTCGTAATGCATAACACCAGGAAAGGCACGTATGTGCAAATATTAATGGATGGTGAGCCTGTGAATACACGAGGCGGTACAAAATGTGTGTAGGGCCCTAACGCTCATGAGAGGGCAATGTGTAAAGGTGTGTCATGGCTGTGATATCAGGTGAATAATGTCTGTTATGCGGGGAAACTCAATACAGGTGTGCAGGAGAAACCATGGATATGCGAGTATGGACACAGGAGTGATAGGGTATGTTGCGCCGGGTGCAATGGAGCGGCCCATGGAGGTCAGCTAGTAGGGTTACCACCGTTTCAAATGCTCAAAGTGGGACATTTTCTGTAGAAATGTCAGATTTGCAAGATAAAACATACCCATGACCAGTACAAATGATAGAACTTCACCTATCTGCCAAAATAAAAGCTTATTCGTGTAGCATTTGAGTTGCTTATGCTATTTCATATAACATGTAGGTGCTTCAGAGAAAAAATAACTGTTTTATGAAACTAGGAAAGAAAACATAGGAAATATTTTCGTACAATAATCTCAGGCCACCTGCCATTTTGCCAATTTTTCGCAGGACACAACTGCCCAAAGTGGGACTGTACCTCACAAAGTGGGACAGGTGGTAACCCTAGCTAGTACGTAGTTGCAATTCCCAGATAGAGCGTTGTTTGTGTGAAGACATGTGTGAATGGGCGTATCGTTGTCAGATGTTGTGCATCAGGTCTGGCAGCATGGCACGTAAAACCTATACACCACCCTTGAGCGGAACGGAGTTCTGCTGTGTCAACCCCAAACCGGGAAAAGCAGAAAGACACAACTACATGAAGACAATAATTTGTCGACATACAGTCACAGTAACACATACACACATCCTATCAACAGTAATAATATGAATGTGTACAGAAACAAACACAGTAGCAGGAATAATAGGCTCTGCATATGAGGAATAGGTCGAATGACACTATTAGAACCCAGCTAGCAGCGGCACCCCAGACATGAAAAACCTGCGACATCTGTCCGCTGCATAACGTGCAATATACTGAGCACAAGTTCACCGGAGTGAAGTGCCGGTGTCAGAATGACTAAGGCAATAGTATGCTTTTGAAGCAGGGATAAAACCAATACCCATGTGTAGGTGTCCATGTCTGGGAAATGTATAGGTTAACGGACACACATGTGTATATATAGATAAAAATGTATATATACACATAGCTATAATAATTTTCATACACATTTATATCCATACGGACACATATATATATATATATATATATATATATATATATATATATATAGATATACATATATATATATATATATATATATATATATATATATATATATATATATAGATATATAAATTATATATATATATATACACACACACACACACACACACACACACACACACACACACACACACACACATACACACACACAAGGATATACTACGCATATAGATAGATAGATATACACAAACAACAGGTAGTGATATATACACATACACACAAAACAAACTATATGTCAGTGTAGATATACACATTCAGAGAAATAGGTTACTTCGCAGCAATTAGGGGTAACATATTCACAGCCCGGGCATTTGTGACTGGGAGGTCCAATAAAGAAACGTTGTACCCCCCACATTGCCCAGCTAGGCCGGACAGACATACAGACAGGCAATACAGATCAATGCACTGCTGCTGTCCAAAACACCGGTAGGAAAGGACCAGTGAGAGAGTTCTGCAAGGTCTACACTTTAAACATGGATAACGGTGTCCCTTGCGGGACCCCAAAAAGTAAGGTATGAAAAAATCTGCCGACACTAATACGAGCAAGATGTAGGTGTACATGGAACAGTAGGTTATGCCAGTGTGATAATACATGGGTTGACGAAATGTACGACATGTGACCCGAGATGGGGAGAGTGGGCAATGTGTAGGGGTGTGCTCATACCCCAGCTGCGCTCGCAGTAAGTATTTGTCACGACTTCTGTAGAGGGGTGCCAGGTAGGTGGACCATGGGTATGCATTAATGGGCTTACTTGTGCAGGTGCTGGTTGGCAGAGATGTAGTAGGCCCGCTCAGTGGAAGTCATTAATATTCCTATGTGGGCATACCATACGCCTACACCTCCCAAACCTGAAGAGCACATTTACCAGATAGTGTGTAAACCACTGGGGAATACAGAGAGATCTACACAGTGCCCTGTACCCAAGTAGCATGGACGTCCATAGTTATGTATCAGAATGTACCAAAGTCCAAAGAAACACTACCAGAACTACTGATATTAGGTGAACAGGTGGCGGAATACAGGTAATGACTGATGACAACATGTATGAGTCATAAGCAGCATGTACCTCGACAAACGTGAATGAATACATATGTTCTGTGACTGTGAATGTGTCTGATTAATAGAACCTATCGTCTAAATGTGTCCCGCAGGGTGTTATGCATTGTTCCTGATATGGTGTTCAGTCACACCCATTGGTATGTGAGTTCTGCTACTGACGGAAACCGCATATGTTGCTGACCACTTCAGGTAGATGATAGCATAATAGAAGAGGTTAAACACCCATACGCCTGTGAGGGACACACCCGTCTGGGCAGTTGTGTCTTGCAAAATGACAGTTATGGCACATGGCCTGTGCATACCTCTCAACTGTCCCCGAATTTCACGGACGTCCCTGATGTCGACCCAAATTTCATCTCTGTCCATCTTAATCCCTCCTAAAACTAGTGACTTTTGGAGGAAAGGTGGTGAATTACACTTCATGACAACTGACAATAATTAAGAGTTACAATTTTACTTCAGAAAATGTGTGTTAATTCATATGCACTGATTCTGTCAATGTATCAGGTTAATAGCACTAATATTTTAAAGTTGCCCCTGATTGTCCCTGTTTTTCCCTGACATGTCCCTGATGCTGTTGAAATTTGTCCCCAATTGGTTGAGAGGTCTGGGCCTGTGAGTTCGGGAATGGAGGCTATATAGTGTGTGTAGTGGTGTCAGACATCACTTTGTTGTATCAGTAACAGCTACATGTAATAGGAAACAGTATTATCAATTATAATGCTACATGAATAACCTTAACTTATGCAAACCATGGAGGTCGTCCGTCTACTACTGGTTGTGGCTCAGACCTCTCAACCAATTGGGGACAAATTGCAACAGAATCATGGATAAGTCAAGAAAACACAAGGACAATCAGGGACACATTTAAAATATCAGAGCTATTAACTGGAAACATTGACAGAATCAGAGCATATGAATTAATACACATTTTCTGAAGTTAAAGAAGTTTGTAATACTTACTTATTGTCATTATCCATTGTGTGATTCACCATCTTTCCTCCAAACATCACTAGTTTTAGGAGGGATTAAGAGGGACAGAGTGAAAATATGATTCAAAATCAGGGAAGGCCCTGAAAATCAGGGACAGTTGAGAGGTATGCTGTGGGTATGTGTTGCCTCGACACATGTGATAGCTCTACATATAGGGTCAATAGGTCCGCCACCAGTCTGAACGGCCAAAGTGGAACCTGGTCTGTAGAACTGTCAGATGTACCAGGGCAGAACATACATACAGCCATGCATGGTACAGAAATATACATATCGGAGCAAATCAAAGCATAGTCTAGCAGCAGTATAGTTGCTTATGCTACTACATATGACATATCGACGTGTCAGGTATACAAGACCTGTAACAAGCAACCAGCACGCACACCTACAACATGTGAAGGTCCCCTAATCAGGACAGTTGCAATGGCCAGAGTATTGTCCATACCACTCAACTGTCCCTGAATGTCAGGTACGTCCCTGCATTCAACTGAAAGTCTAACTGTGTCCCTCTTAATCCCTCCTAAATGTAGTGCCTGTTGAAGGAAAGGTGGTGAATTACACTCACTGACTAATGACAATAAGTAGGAGTTATAAACAACTGTTACATCACAATATGTGTATTATGTCATATGCTCTGATTCTGTCAATGTGTCAAGTTAATAGCACTACATTTTTAAATGTGTCCCTGCTTTTCATGACCTGTCCCTGAGTCTGCAGAAATGTGTCCCCGATTGGTGGAGAGTTCTGGTATTGTCATATGTGATGTGTGATGAGGGACTGTCCCATGCAAAGTGGGAAAGGTGTCACTCCTACAGTCTCCCGTTGTGCAATCTGAAAGGTGGTCAATGTGCAGTTGGTATGTGGTAGCATGGCTCGGCAGACCGCTGTGTTAACAAACTCAAGTCACATGTCAGCATTGCAGAGTATCAGTTCCCATGTATCAGGCAGATGGGAGCAGATCGTATGAGGAACACGCATATAATATGATTACGTCACTGGACAGGCCGCCGAGTCTGTACAGTCGAACAGCTGCCGTCGCAAAATGGTTACACATACCCGATACTGCAGTCATGTAGTCTGATGTAATAAACATCACAAGGGATCGCACACACCCAGCATGAGTGACAAATGTAAGCGGACATGTCGTAGAGCGAGTGGCTGGAAGCATGTTTGTCAACCAGTATGCCAGTAGTGCCCTGTCAAAGAAATGTGGAGTGTAAACGTGTATAAGGTGCTGTGACCAGAGGTCAGCAGTGCTTAACACTGTGCAAACCCACGCACAACAGCTCCCACCTGCTGGACTGTGCCTTACCCGGTTTGTATCCAAAGGCGTTGGCATGTCCGCAAACAAAGAACCGCTCTATACACATGATAGTAGATGTACCCTGCGCACATAGCTCATGTGACTGAACAATAGACCATGGCAGATGTACAGACAATAGACCGCAAACACCATACAGCACAGACATCCAACAGTATAGCAATGTACTGGCAGATATGTCTGGACCACTGGTGTGTGTATGCTTGGCCATCCTGTGTATCAGTGTGTGAGCATGCCCAGTATGACTGTTGCGCATGTTGTAGACTGACAATACCGTCATGTGTGTGAGCATGCAAAGTATGGTCAACTGTATTGCATGAGTCACATGTCCAGATAGTTAGTACTGTGTTGCTGACCCCTCCATTCTACACAGACAGGTGACATGCTGTGCCTGCATGGTCATGTGGCATTGACAGTTGCTACATGTCTGTATAGCGTGGGGGGACATGCAACCACAGTCCTACACAGCACCGTGGGTGGTGCACATGACTCACATGTGTAGATGTGATGGTGGGCACAGCCAACAGTTGTACACATCTGCGGCTACTGTACAGGTCTGCCAGGTACTCCATGTCAGTGTGTGGACCTACCTAAATTGCTGGTTGGAGGGATACCAGGGTACATCAGTTCCCAGCATTAATTACCAGCACAGTGGTGTTGGACGTTCTATTACACATCCTACATCAAACAGCCTGGCCTGCTGTCATCTGTGTGTGTCATACGGGGTTGGAGTCTGTGAGTGGGCATATCCATATGCCTTCATATATCATTTGTCTGTATTGGTCCACATCTGTCCAGCTGCATGGGACGTGTGTGGACTGTATGGGCACACATGATGGTCAGCTCATAATCTGCAGTGGGTAGGACACCCTGTGTACTACAGGCTACCATTGTGAACCCCGTATGTGCTACAGAGGTCATGGTGCCACTATGGATGTGTACTGTCTGCTGCCCTAACATTTGGCCACCACAGTCACTTGTATGCTCACATACATACCAGAGCAATGGGTAAGTACACATTGTAATACAACCGCCACTTGTTAGGTCAATAGACATACCCAGGTTGTGTTACGGATGCACACATTGCACCTCCCTTACATGGCCGAGCACAGGTACTGTCATGTTTGGCATCCATGGTAATGTGTGCGGGTCAGAGAGGGGAAATCCGTGGGCACCTACTGTGTCAGTGCATATACCGTGTGTTGCCTCTTTGATAAGGGCAGCTCATACTGTGCACGGGCTGTCGCCGACTGTGCCCTACACAGGTAGTTCCTTCACCAAGTCACACTGTGCCTGTACAGGCCTTGGCAGTGGTGTTGGGCTGTGTGGCCCTGCCCCATGCCGTTTGTGCTGCAACTGTTACTGCAGGCTAACATTGTGTAGCATAGCAAATAACATAACAACATGTATGCATGTAACTTGTGAATACTGCAGAGTCCCTACACATGTGTCTGGATACCAGAACTGTGAACCGAGCATCCCAAACACATGCACATGTATATGTCTTGCCTGTGCATCTGCCTCAGTATGGTGTGAGTGTTCAGGTGTGTGTGCATTGCTGATGGGTGTTATAAGCCACTACACCAGTGTATACCTAGCATCCACCACTAGGAGACTGTAGGGGATGTCCACATAGGCACTGGTGTGCTACCACTGTGTCAGACGCCATATATCAGACACATCACAGCTTCCAGGGCAAACAGCACACACATTCAATGTCATGCCCTGGCCATCGCATAGGGCCTAGCTGTTGGAGGGTACGCCCCTGCGCTGACTGTAGGCCCTACCCTGCTCCCCAGGTGGTGCTACATGTGCAGTCTATAGCACCCAGTACCCCAGGGTACTCATCCATGTGGTGGAACAGATTCATATTGCAGGTCCACTAATCACATATGTGGAGGACCTGTATGTGCTCACTAGCATGTGTTGACATGGCATCTGTGAAGTGGTGCAATACTCTGGATGCAGATGCCTGTGAGATACCCATGATATCCCCAGTTGTGCTGTGTGAGGTACCTGTGGCTAGTACACCTAGGACAACATATCCTATGGTATCCACTGTAATGCATTCCCCTTGACATGTGTGATGTGTTAGGCACAGGTCAACAAGCTGCTGTAGGAGGTGTCTGTCCACCCCATAGTGCTCTAACATCCCCATCCCATGTAGACCCTGGTAAATCACCCTCGGTCAATAAAGTCGTATGTCACCCCAGTAAGAGTTGTTCGGCAGCATACACATCCACACTGCCCCAGCCCCCTGCACATGTTGGTGTATGTTGGCTGCTGCAGCCAATGTCATTTGGTTGGACTGTGTCGTGAAATGTCTCTGCAGGTATATACCGGTGGTGTAGAGTGTGAATGACATATGTGTGTATGCTGCTTGCTCGCATTAGTGTAGTGTTCATGTGCGGGCTGGCCATGTCATCAGCTGATTGTACTGATCAACGCCTGTGTGTGCAGCCTGGACACCCTGACTACCTCACCACTGCTGTCATCCCTCCCAACATCACCAGGCAGGTATAGACACACCCCTAGCTGAGGTTTTCTAGGGCAGGAGCACTCCAGAGGCACAGTACTGCAATGTACGTACAGTATGCCTGACCCCTCTCCCATGCTATCATCTATATGCGAGACCTGCACCTGGCTGACTACACACATACACTCCAGGGACCAGCATCACACCCTGATGATAAATGTGATACACCATAGTCAACCTCATCTGCATAGTATAGTCTTCTAATGAATAGTTATATGACCCATACCGAACCTCCAACATATTAAACACTGCTCAGTGTCGCTCAGATCCACACACAACTGAAAACAGGTGGCCTACCATCACCGTATTCAATGTCCCATGGTCTTCCCAGCAACAAAATTACCGGTGTCTACACGACTACAACCCGTGGCCCTGAACACCACAGACGATGTGCATTAACACCATGCCATGGCAGATATACATAGATCCCAGGTTATCACGTACACATCATCCGGCACAAATAGTCAATAGTGCTGAATTCCCCACACATATGTTCACATCTATGTCCACCTCTACATCTACATCTATCACATATATTATTTGTAGACATATATACATGGACATATATATATGTAGATATACATACCCTCATATACATGTACACATATGTAGATATGGTATTTATGTCACAACAGCGAACCACATGACAGCAATGCATTAGACAGGAATGGAAAGGTAACCACATGTGCCACCTGCATCAGGTAGTGTTGTTAATATCAAGGCACGTGTGTTATGTTGCGTCACACAGGTCAGACCATAGCAAGGGTAAGAGTAGGGCTGCTGACAGTTACTCACCAGACCTATTGGCGACTGTATGTGTTGACAACCCAGTGTCTTGGCGGAATATGCAGGCTGTGGACATTAAATAGATGAGCAACATAACAAACTGGATACATCCTGCAGCTAGCCACCCACAGATACCAACACATACAGTATAACTGCCAAACACACACCTGCCATGCCCTGGAATCGAGCATCTACCTGTCTAGTCTACCACACTACAGCATTATGCAGTAACAGAATGCGCTACTGAGTTCAGGCATCACTGCACTCCCACAGGCATACTTCTAGGTGGGAGACATCATCCGCAAAGCAAAGACACCGATAGGGAATGTATGTGCTGTGAGCCATCTAAAAGCATTACTCTGTCCCTAGGCAGTTGTAAACACATACACAGAGGCACACACTTGGCAGGGCTGGGAGTTGAACTTACACCTAACTACCTTATCACTCTACAGCATTACGCAGTTACAGAACGCGCTACTGAGATTACTGAACACAGCAATTACAGAGGCATACTTCTAGGTGGGTGACGTCATCCGCAAAGGCAAAGATGCCGATAGGGAATGTATGTGCTGTGAGCCGTCTAAAAAGCATTACTCTGTCCCTAGGCAGCTGTAAACACACACACACACACACTTAGCAGGGCTGGGAGTCGAACATACACCTAACTACCTTATCACACTACAGCATTACGCAGTTACAGAACGCGCTACCGAGATTACTGAACACAGCACTGCCAGAGGCATACTTCTAGGTGGGTGATGTCATCCGCAAAGGCAAAGACGCCGTTAGGGAATGTATGTGCTGTGAGCCATCTTAAAAGCATTACTCTGTCCCTAGGCAGCTGTAAACACACACACACACACACACACACACACACACACACGGAGGCACACACTTGGCAGGGCTGGGAGTCGAACATAAACCTAACTACCTTATCACACTACAGCATTACGCAGTTACAGAACGCGCTACCGAGATTACTGAACACAGCACTCCCAGAGACATACTTCTAGGTGGGTGATGTCATCCGCAAAGGCAAAGACGCCGATAGGGACTGTATGTGCTGTGAGCCATCTAAAAGCATTACTCTGTCCCTAGGCAGCTGGACACACAAACACACACACACACACACACACACACACACACACACACACACACACACACACACACACACACACACAGAGACACACACTTGGCAGGGCTGGGAGTCGAACATACACCTAACTACCTTATCACACTACAGCATTACACAGTTACAGAATGCACTACCAATATTTCTGAACACAGCACTCCCTTAGGCATACTTCTAGGTAGGTGACATCATCCGCAAAGGCAAGGACGCCAATAGGGAATGTATAGAGAGTGAGCAGTCTGTAAGCATATTACTTTCCCAAGGTAGACGTAGACAAACGCACGGCAGTGGTGTGATTGGGGCAACTAAATATCTACGGAGCACTACAACACCACTACATAGATACATGATGCGCCACAGACAGTACACCCTTCATGACAGTCCACCAGTGTGTTCAATGTATGTGTCCATCATGACGTGGACAATGGACATCTGTTGCCTGGATTTACACCATTGCTATACAGGATATCAATGGCCATGCGCATACACAGAGGCACATCACCGACACAAGGTGTCACTGGGCATGCCCACATGCTAAGTATCTCACGTCCGTTTGGAATGTACTGTGTGTCCATCTACACAACGGCATACTGGGCATGCTCACACACTTAGCAGTTGCAAAGAGCCATCTTGCATGCACACGGATTCTAAACATGGAAGGGCGCAGTTTGGAATGTACTGTGTGTCCATCTACACAATGGCATACTGGGCATGCTCACACACTTAGCAGTTGCAAAGGGCCGTCTTGCATGCACATGGATTCTAAACACGGAAGGGCACAGTATGGTGTTACTGTCCCCACGTACATGAATGCCACTTACATGTACTGACCAGTACACACTCAGGAGCCATCACAGATGTCTCAGGTGCAGATCACAGAGATACACACCGCAGTCTTCATTGTAGCCCTCAGACATCACCATGTCGCAGGACCAGCAATACACTGCCATACATTACCACAACACCGTGTGGCTCATGACCAGTGGACTGTACATAGGTCTACAGCAACTGTGCAGACTACACATGTACCAACAGGGTTCCAACATGTGTTATGCATTGCAATGATACCCACTGTAATGACCAAGTCAGCTCTACACATACCAGGGGCCCTGGGTCTTACACAGCTGTGACAGATAACTGTCGCTGTACACCAAAGATCACACATGTGTGGATATGACATTAATATAATCGCAGTGGATATGTGCATGGACCACACACACAACACATATGTACATAGCATAGCATTTGCTGTCCTCCGTGCAGACAAGTGGCTACAGCAATCACACGCACACAAATGGAAGGTGGGTCCATGGCTGTTGAATGCTAACAGTACATGAGGTAGCAATGTTGACCGAGGACGCATTCCCTCTGTACTAGTTACCCATGACACCCATCATATCTTACAACAGTCCATGTGTTATGCATGTCATCACACATGTCCACCAATTGCACTGCATACAAAATGGCTACATGACAGGCATGTAGGACCAACACACATGTACAATTTGTAGTGTGCATTCAGCTACCATGCATGTGCAGTAGCTGATGTATGTGACTCATCTGTGCCTAACTACAACATGCAGTTGCAATGCAGCCCCATCATTGAGACCTGTATATGGTGACATACTGACAGTATGGTAGGCTGTACATCAGGTATGGATGGATGCGTGTACATAAAGTGGTGAAACACCTGTGCAGATGGATGTTTGTCGGGGACAGCTCACAGGTATGTCACACGCCATCCTACCATTACATGTGCAAACAGTAAGCCATGTTACTGTTACCTGATGGTGAAGACATAAACCTACACAGCGGTCAGGTGTTACCGACTGTATGTCACCTGACACCTGTAACACCTACATCCTCCTGTGTGCAAATAGCACCACAATTGCCAGGCGTAGTGTTGGTACACATAATGTGGCCAATACTGCTGCATGTCCGTCAGATGTATCATCATATCGCAGGTGTATCATTCACACTACTGCCATGTGTGTTTGCTTGTGTGACCATATATGCCACATATGGTGGGGATTACATCCCAATTGTTACACACCCCTGTACACTGTTGTAGAGATCTGTACATACTGCAGTGTGGAAAGCATGATGTAGGCAAGGGTGGTGTGTGTATCACACACATCAGCTATCCGTATGTGTATGACATTTGTGGTCTCCACAGTGTATGTGTGTGTGTGTGTGTGTGTGTGTGTGTGTGTGTGTGTGTGTGTGTGTGTGTGTGTGTGTGTATGTATGTATGGCTGTCTGGTGCATGGAATGAGGGTGTATGCTACCATACAGAACACACAGGATCCCTAACCCCTCATGGTGATGCAGTCTACTACCCTGTTGATGCCATAGGTCTCAGCCATACTGGCTACCTGTACATGTTCTTTCTCTGTGTCGTGTCTCATGGGTGCACAGTACCGTGAGGGTGATTACCACATAGGCAGGGGTCCTCACCTCAACACTATGGGGTGTGTGTTATAGTGTTGTTGACCCCGTGAGTGTGTGCATGTTCCTGTAATGTGACAAGGTATGACTGCTACACAGTGAGGCCTCATGCTATCAGGTGGCCTCTAACATTAGCATCGGCCGGACCGCTGTGTACAACCCTGCACCATGTCAACATACCTGTGATGTGACCTGGTATGGCTGTCACGTCTCTAGCCACTGTAGCCTATTAAACTGCCCGCATGCGTCTGGATCAGTATATGTGTGGACATCTGTGGTATGTTAGCCCTTCCAACATTCAGGTTGAGGCTACATATAGCATACTGATATTGCCATACATGCCTGTGAGTACTCCACAGTTACACATGGGAGACTGCAAACACTGCTACCTGTAGACACATGCAAGTAGACCATAAGGAGGGAACCAGGGCATCATTACCAACATGCTGTTACTGTTGTTACCAAGACACATACTGTGAACATATAACAATGCATGCTAAACCTGTACTACATGGTATGTCTAGTGCGTGTTAACAGTACACAACTAATGTAATATACACTTCTCTCACTATTCTTACACAACTAATGTAATATGCACTTCTCTCACTATTCATACACAACTAATGTTATACACACTTCTCTCACTATTCTGTTCACCCTGTGCATCAGACCATTTGAGCATGTCCCTGCACCAATGGTGTGGATTACAGGGATGTGGCAAGGCTTCATCATATGCACAGGGTGATAATGTTTGCCAGGGGCATAGGCTACACCAATGGATGACATCATGTGTGTGGGTAAGGGCCGTTGACATGATTGGACATGTCTGTTCAGTATGCATGTGGGTGTTGAGGTGCCCTACAGATGTGTTTGCTGTGTGCGTGTATGTGTGCACAGAGTTCTGCCTTTTGTGAGGCCTACACAGGGGTATTATTGACAGCTCCAGATTGTACAGACCAGGTTGTACAGCCCACTGTGTCCAGCCACGTGACCTGTGCCTGTCAGGGGTTGCACGGGCACTACAAGGTGGAGGTACAGATTGGCTACTGTCCGATGACACATGTCTACTGGAACCATGTCCCCACTGGGAACGTCCTGGGCCACGTCCACGTGGCCTGCTGTGTCTTGGTGTGGACAGCACAGCACCAGCTGCACTGCTACTGCTACCACCGGCACATGGGAGTGGGCATGTGAGGTGGCACGCTCACATTGATCTGCACTAGGTGGTGTAGCTGGTTTACGTCCACGTGGTCTAAGCCTCACTCCTACCAGATATTCCAGCACAGACAGCTAATACTTGCGGATTGCCATGCCACGGTCAAGGATTCTGACCATGTCACCCAATCGCCTGTCCAGAACATCAGCAATCTGCTGTTGAGCATTTGCCAATGCCTGGATGTTGTCATTTAGGGTACGGATAGCAGCCCTCTGCAGCCTCTGCCCTTCTCTGTTCTGCCATTCAGCAAGTGCCTGTGCCGCCATTACAGTCTGGAACATGTGTCTGGTGATACCAGCTGCTGCACTCTGTCCTGCAGGTGCATGTCTGCCAGAGGTCCTCCCACTAGCTGCATGCCTGTGTGGCACATCTGCTGTCATTACACTGACACCATTGTGTGGAGACACACCTTCTGTAGCCACCACACATTCCTGTTCCATGCTAACAGATGCTGACTGTCCTTCCTCTATGGCCACTGGTGATGCAGTATGTGTTGGCAGCAGAACTTTGTGCGGGGAAGAGGGGGACATAGCTGGGATGGCAACCATTGGCACAGATTCAGCCCCTGACAACCCTGCCTGTACCTCATGCATATGTTCATCACTGCTGGTATCTGTGGGGACACTAACATCAGATGGACCGCAGGAGGGTAACGCACCTACATCACCTGTGAATGTAAAGAAAGACTAAATTACAATAGACACACACAGACACACACACAGGCACACACAGACACAGACACACACACAGACACACACAGACACACACAGACAAAGACACACACCATGCATGTGATTTGGCAGACGGCATGCAGCATACCTGTGATACAGCAGATGGCATGCAGCTCAGACATTAATAGTGTTAGTTATCATACCTCCCTGGGGTGCACACTACAGCAAGCAGGTGTCATATCAGTAGCCATGCAGTTCACACAATCATGGTAGTATGCATGCATCCCCGTGATACACCATGTGGACCAGAACAGGATAACAGTACACATGGCTGACATGACCTTGACATGTAATCTGCTGACGTGTGCATTAACATGCATACATGTCTGACACAATGGTGTCCTGACACATGTACAGCGTCATAATGGGCATCACATTGCGGTGTTGTCTGTATGCCCTACAGATAGAATGCATGTTTAGCAAATGTGCATGAGCATGGAAGGGAATTGTGAGTCATCTACATTGCTATACAGTGTGAAGTACAGACACTGTGCCATTGCATGGCATCATGAAGCGTCTATATTGCTATACAGTGCATAATATGTACACATTGCATAGCCATAACTGCATGCATACCCATGACATAACTGTGGATTGTGACCCATGATGCTGAGGTGTATACACACCAAACCATGCTGTGTCATGTGACAGGTCACTGGAGGACCTACAGTTGACACCCCTGCACAACTACTACAGAGTCTTAGCTGCCTGGCAACCATGTCCACACATAGCAGACTTGTCAATTCACCATGTCCCACATGACATTGATGTACCCCACACATGAGGTGCACAGCTAACGGTGATGTCCTACAGCAGCAAGGGAAATGTACAGCATCTGTGGCCTGATGTGGTGTCAATGTATGTGGAAGCTGTAGAGGTGACTACTGTCATGCTATGACACAGGCGTGATGTTCAACACATCTTATATGGTAGATGTCAGTGACACCTCCACTAGCTGTGCACAGACTTTTAGGATGTCCAGTGTACCACATCAACTGTATAATCGGTCGACTAAGGCTATAATTGGACCATGTGTGGACAATGTGAAACAGGATGTATACACATCACATCTACTGTGTGGCTACGTGTCTCTGGCCATCCCCCATGGCCATGTGTGCACATGTGTTGGACAAATGTGTGTGATGACCATCTATCACACATATCTGTGTTGCCCCATATGACATACACCCATAGATGTCAGATATGTCACCATCCACAGGGCTATGCAGACAACGGGTTGTATGTTTGGTATGTGGGGTATGGGTTATGGGATAGTGTGACAATATTGCAGCCAAAACACTACGTGTGTGGGACATGTCAGATGGCACATCACAATGTGTGCACCCATTGCAGGGGCATATAACACAATGGCGACTCCTGTGGGCTGCCCATATCACAGCTCACCGTGTAGTACTGTTTGCATACCACACGTGTTGTTCCAATGTATAGTAAATATGCCTCCATTGTAGAACACCTCCACCATTGTATGCACAGCTGACCACACATGTAGTAATGACAAATACTGTGGTTTCAAGTCGGTGTATCATTTTGTTTGTATATATTGCACATGGGTGGCCTGTGTGAATGATGGTTGATGCGACCTGTATATTGTAACTGGAACGAACATCAAGTGTGCAAGTGTTAACTGGCCACATGGCAAGTAGATCTATGCTTTAACATGCCTGATACTGATGACAGTCTCACCTGCAACGGACTCATGTCTGTGCAGCACACCAGAGGTACCTGTGTAGGGGTGACACAGCAGTAAGAACATTATCCATGACTGTATGACAGCCACAGGGTGCACTGTGCATGTTAACACATTTGCCTGTACAATAGCATATAGTATGCACATGTGTGCATACACAGGGTAGCATACTGTAGTATGCAGCATGTGTGTCCACATACCTTGCATATGTTGTTACATTACATAATGTGCAGTGACACATGCAACTAAATGGGATATAATAGTCATATGTGCAGTACTGACTTACCAAGCAACTCCAGGCTCATTGGTTGGGAGACACCCACCTCCACAATGGCAGCTAGTGTTTGTGGATGCTGTTCTGAGGGTGTCCCCAGACTGGCCAGTAGCTCTTCGGTGTGTGTGAGTGGGGGCTGGGTTGGTGGCCCACCACCTGTTCCACCTTGTTCCCTGGCGATTGCAGTGGCATGCTGTTTTGCATGTCGTATCAAGTCCATGCAGTGTTTGCGCACCTGCTGGTAGGTGCGGTTATGGCCACCCACATCGTTCACCCTCCTGCGAAGATCCTGCCACAGGTCATCCCGCTGCTGGGCATGCTGTGGCACATGGTTGAACAACACCTCATAGTTCTCATGGAGGTACGGGATGAGGACATCATCCTCCTGGCGGCTGTACGCTGGCAGGCGTGTACAAGGCATTATCTGTAAGACATAATGATGGTGACAGGTCACAGTTTCAGAGATATACAGAGATACTGCTGCACATACATTTCTAGTAAATCTAGTACATCTGCACAGTTATCTTTGTAAATCATCATGACACTGATACAACTGACATGTTTGTGTCACACACATGTAACACCCGTTATGCATTGGATATCATCACCATATATGTGTGTCACCTCATTACAGTGTTCATACTCCATGTGAATGCTGTCTTGATGTGGGCATGTCTGTTTGCCTGCACTGGTTTTCTTACCTATCTGCACATGCCTGTATGTGTCCACGGTAATGCTGTTGACATTGATGCGGTGTATATGTCACATATCAACACATACACAGCCTTAATGGACTTGAGCAGTGACAATGCACACATATGCATGGAAACCTTTACATGCATGTGCTTTGCCATAGACATCTACACAGCACTGTATAGCTGTTCAACATCCTGCCACGGATCGCCTGTGTTGCACATGTGATAGACATGGGACAATGGCAAGTCGGACGTCATTCGCAGGGATGGTTATCAACTATAGCATGTACGGGCAAGGTTTCCTAGCTGTATCCGACAGCCATTATGCCACCGTAAGGTACATCAGTGCCACATTACTGATCCAGACAGTTGATACTACATCTACCATGCGGCCATCACACCATGTATGACAGGGATGACGTGCAGCTTTGATGGACAGGGTTGCATGGTATGGTGGGAGTATGTCACATGTATGGCACAGGGATCTGTCCAGCATATGGCAATCCTAGTAGTAGGACGGTGGCTATCCATGACGTATGTCTTTCAGATCAGGATATGGACATGTAGCATGTCCAACGTCATAGTGTAGCAAATGTCTTTATGCACAGTAGACAGCATGCTGCATAGTGGAGGTGAGGATTGTGAAGGCTGGTATCACCCATCCACTCATGGCCAATACCCCTTAAAGGTGATATGTGATCCAATATTGGTCACCCGAGTGCTGTGTATGCCTGTCCAATGATCTCCATGCTCATGGATGGCACCCTGTCATGAAATGGGTACCTCATATGACTACCTAAGGGGCCTGGAGACGTCACCAACTCAGGGAGGTGTACTGCACAGCACCATCCCTTACACAGTGTCCATAATGTTGACCACAGCCTAGGTGGTAGGTAAAGGGTACAGGGATATTCACCTAGTGGTGACAATGCTGATATCGTCCATCAGAATGTGCACATATGTCACACACCTCACCCACACAGCCCATTCTGTATGTTGTTCACAACACTGAGACAGCTATTGCTCATAGGTCATGGCCATTCACATCCTTACATACACAGATGCCTGACTTTGTCTGTGTGGTATGGGCTACAATGAGGGTGGAGTACAACACATTAACCCTGTTTTACTGTAGCTGGCACTGGTTTGATATGCACATGTCACTCTGGCACCTTTTGTAGTTGTGATTCTGTCAACAGGCCACTGTTAGAACACTCCTGTGACATACAAAGGTATTTGTGGTCAAACATCCGTACTGTCATGTACATCTGTACTGCTAACATCTACATTGATAATGGTTCATGGACTTGCAGACCATACTCAGCAGGGTTATAGTGCGGTGCCACCAATTACGACTGTCGTCACCACTTGTGGGTTGATATTATCCAACACCCTATCTGTATTGTATGTTCATGCTCAGCACTTGTTCAGAACTTGTGAGCACATCATGAGCTACTGATTAATATAGCACCCATTCCACACCATTTCTCACAGGTACACTGTCTGCCCTTACATTTCCAGCTTGCTTACAGTACAACAGCTGTTGTGCACACGTAACTCACATATCTTGTGAGACATGGTTGTATATACAGGCATGTCCAACTGTCACGTACCAGTGCTATTGCCTGTCTATATGATGAATATGTCGTACATGTGGCAATAGAGCAATTGTCTCATGTACACAGTCAATGCTCACCTCCCAACATATGACACTACAGCCTGTGGGGGATGCACATATGCAGCCCTTCTGGGAGTAATGCTGTCACCAACCCTGTCTGCACCTGACAGTCATGTGGGGATGTGTAACATTCGTAACACACCCCACTCATCACATAGTCTCACAAGATCTCCACCACAGGCCACACATACGAGGACAACTTGTGCAGTACCTCTCCATACTCTGTGTAGGCACCAAAGGCAGCCCCCATCACCAAACACAACAACACCAACTTATAGCCCATAGACTCATGTGTGCCCATCACATACAGCCAATAGGGTGTTATAACATACACAACACACCTGTCATAGGTAACTCTGTAGTCGGTCACACTGCTGTTCTACTCAGCAGGCTACACATCTTGCTGTCGGGTAACTGGTTCTGCAACATAACCTATGCACCCATGCCACACCTCACCAGGTACAATGTGACTGTCATTGTCCATGTTAGTGTGACTGCCCTGAGATGCAACTTCACAGACTACGTGTGCAGGGACATGCAATAGCTCACCAGTCTTGTAGCCCTGAAGGTGTGGGCCAAGCCCTGGGGAGCATTATGCATTCATCCAGACCTGATACCACTGTACAACGAGTCACTTCAACAGTTGCCTATGCTTCTGCTGTCATTCCACAGGCATCTGGTATCTGTCCGCTTTGACTGACATGGTCAAACAACATGATGCTTTGGCACAGATGACCTGCACCTGTCAGCCCTGGGAGTACAGATCACATGTAAGGCTCTTGCTGCTTCTATACTGCCTGTCTTACACAGTTTCCAATAACAGTCACCACCAGAATGGGAACTGGCAAGCAAAATGTGGGGTCATGTGATGCAATGCTTGACATCTTCATCTCTGACGCACGCAGGCAAGGCACTCCTTATAATGCACCACTTCAATATCTCTGCAGTGACTGGGACCTGCCTCTAGGCTCTGCAGAGCACATCTGCAATGACAGGTTATACGCAGACCATACCTTTCAGGCATGTACCTGGACTGGCACACCCACGGCTGAGGTGTTCCCATATTCCACTATATTGTACACACATCCTGGCTAGTTACTTAAAACAATGCATCAGAGGTGCTCCATGTGCAACTAACTGTGTCCAGAACTGCTATACACATTGTAACAAGCTATGGATTCACAACATACCCCACGGTTACCAGACCTCATTTGTTAGTGTACTGGACAGTAGGGCTCAGACAGATACTACTGGTGTGAGACTGACACTACCCCACACTTCACTGGAATAGCCACTCATGTGGCTGTCCGCGATTCATAACCTCCACTCGGCTGGATCAACCCATACACACCACCTCCAAGACCAACATTATCCTCGACATGGACACTACCAACATGTGACTGGTGTTCCAGACCTGGGGTTATCCCCTCATTGGTGGATTCCGAACATATGCTAATCACCCTTGTTAGCCACATCCTGGCACCACACCCTTCACGGCATACACAGTACATGAGTACTACAACACCTACTACAGACGTCTTATGACAGTGGTAGTTAACGTCATGACACCCATGCAGATGGACAATGCACATACAAATGCTGAAACATACCCCAGTGCACTTCATTAGCATGTACACGACTGCATGGATCATGCTATTCCACACAGAGCCATGATGGTACCCACCAGATGACAGACGCCACTCTGGGGGTCCAGTTCCATGGACATAGTTTACAACAACAGGTGGAGGCTGTTGCACAGTGGTGTACAATCCCATGGGTGGGGTAGCTCACTGGTCAGCCTCGGTAGGGCCACAGGATCCCTCATCACATACTCTAACACTAGCTACATAAACATTACTGCGAAACATTCTGGGGTGTACCACAAGGCATTATGGTGGTATGTCAGTAGTCATTGGCAATACCCACATCTACTCTCACATACAACAGTTACTCAGGAACATTACAGAACCAGGTGATGTTGGCAACATGCTAGCGGATGGATTCAATGCTAACATTACACCCACTCACTTCCTACAGGGCCACAATCCATGCAGGAACATTGCGGTGTCCCTGCGGTGACACCTACACAGTACTAACCTGCACTCTATATGTCCTGGGACACTGGCCCCATGTGACCTTCCAAACTCCCAGGCTGTGATGTCCACAAACCTCTGAACGACATGTCTCGCCACTAGGGCACCATATTCAGTAATAGCCTTGTATCAGACATTGTGGCCCCTGAATGGCACACAGCAACAGTTATCACACTCCACACAGGTGGTGCCACAATGCACAAGTAGGACTATTGCCCTACACACCTGACTGGACTGTTCTGCATGGCTATGGGGCACATCATCATGGACGTCATTCACAGAGACATTGTTGGGCTCCAGTCCTTTGATGCCACCCAGGTTGGACTTGTTAGAGCCAGAGCATGGCTCCTACACCTGGTGGACTCCTTTCATACAGTTACCAGGGTAGTTGATGACTTATACAATCTGAGGAAGACAACAGTTGAAACCGCTTATCGGATATCTTCAAGGGACAGTTTTGAGCTTTTTTATTTTTCATTTTATTTTCAAGTCGAAGTTTCATTCGTATTAAAGGACTACATTTTAATTGGAACACTTGTGGATTTCGTTGATTGGCCATCCTTGGGTGGATTTTCTGTCGTTTTTCTGCCAGGGTAGTTGATGATGGTACAGGGGTCCATACAGCCTACATTGTCCTCTCATTGCCTTTCAGCACCGTTCTCCATTCTGGTATTGACAACATACACATCGACCTGCACATTGAACCCTATGTATCAGGATGTTATGCAAAGTGGCTCATGGATAGGACACACACAATGAGGGTAGCATACCATAGTACCTACTGTATTTCACAAAGAACAATGCAGGACAACCTTCCGGTAAAAAACGATGATAACACAGCAGGAACAGCACGGAACCAACGTTGAAGCACAATCACCGTTTATTAAAATAAAATAAAATAAAAAGCAAAGCATCCAATGTTGGGTGCGATATTGCCCAAAAGTTCTGTGTGACAACAAATCTTGTCTTGCTTTCAAATACCAATCCAAACACCAAGAAATTCACTTAAGCGTATAAAATTAAATAGTTCGTTTAACAGCCATTTGAAAATAAAATGATCTTTTATTTATTTTAAGACGAGATTTGTTGTCACACAGAACTTTTGGGCAATATCGCACCCAACATTGGATGCTTTGCTTTTTATTTTATTTTATTTTAATAAACGGTGATTGTGCTTCAACGTTGGTTCCGTGCTGTTCCTGCTGTGTTATCATCGTTTTTTACCTACTGTATTTCAGTTACACTTGGCATACAACAGTCCTCAGTCATAGGGCCCCTCATGTTCGGTATATGCTTCCCTGAGGTACAGGCTAGCACAGAGGGACTTTCCCTGCCTAGCTTTACAAACCACTGCATACAAAGCACCATGATTGATCCACCAGCTGATACTGACTCCATCCATAAGGGTGTCACTGTGACGGATACCTGATATCAGTATCATGGCCTCAAGCTGCATGACACAAGGTGCATGAACATCCCCTTTGCATTACACCATTCACCCACTGACTATCACATAGGTGGTAGTCCTCTACATACATGTGACATTGTACGTGTTCGTAGAACATACATATGTCGCACCCACTCCTGTGATTACCATATTGCCACTGTGGCATGGATATCCTTCTACGTGGCCACACTTATCTGTACTGGGTGTGTAGCTGGTACATAAGCACCCATTGTACCTCTGAACTCCAGACATCTACACACATTCAAGGGTACAACACCCCATTTAGGTTGTACCTTACACAACAGCTACGGCTTTACATACCACAACATTAACACGCCATGACGTTTATTGAGCTCCGACAGTTAAAGTATGCGGCTGAACTACGGACACCACGTCTGTACACATTTGCATACTACATACTCAGGGGTGACCTCTGCTGAACAGACAGGGCCCATGTCCACAACAATATTAATGGATATACTCCACATACGCAACATAAGCAGAAGCCACTGTGAGCAACATGCTCATGGACATGTGCACACATGCAACAATGAGTGGGATGTGCTTGAGGGTTACATTCCCAAACCGGACACTCACCATGCTTTGGAACATGATTCCTATGTACATCACACAGGGACACTCAGTAGCACTGTTCATGTGATACCTCACTTGGTGGATGGGAGACACATGTACGCCAGGGATCACTGCAGTGGCTGTACTATGCAGAGGTGCAGGTAACACATGACTCTGCTGTTCACAGGACACTACCCTAGAGAGGTGCCACTGGTGTGAACACTGTAGTTGTGCTTACACATAGACTTGCCAGACTGCATAGTACCCCACTATGAACCTGTGAAGCTATTACATGTCCTTTGTGCATGGTTACTTGAGCAGCCCTTCCATTTAGATTAACTATCAAGCTATTACAATGTCCCGTGTCTACAAGCCATATGTATCCTGTTATTGTACATTGTACATGCCAATAGACGATACCTTTGGTATGCATGATATGCCTGTTATGCTGTGTAGCATATCTGACATATCTACCTACACTACTATACATTACACATATTTTACATAGTATCCCATAATGCAAAGCATACTTGCACAGCGGGACCACCTTAGACATGTCATTGTCGTTATATGCCCATACACATGCCTACTGTGACAGTATATCAACATATACTATCCCCTGCTATGGCACGTACTTGTTGGACATACCCTACCACTGACGGCGGGTGGTATGGAATTGTTCTGTTTAAAGCCCTCATGTAGCATCCCTTGTGGTGTCTGTGATGTTTACCTTGTGGCCCACTGCTGGAATCACAATTTCTACAAGCATTAGTATGCTCAGCAAGACATCACTACATAAATACCTTTTCCCACTTTATGCATTGCGGACACTTTTAATTAATGCAAACCAGGCTATACATACACTAACATAATTAATACAAAACATGCTATACATACACTTACATACCGAGTGTTCTACATACCTTGTTATCATTCTGGACTTTCGTCTCTATCTCTCTTACACTGTTTAAACAGTTCTATGTTATGAGCATACAGTTTGAATGTCTGGCAAGTCATCCTTATATATGTCGATACCTGTAATATGTGGTTTCCTGCCGCCAATGTGTGTTCCTGAGTGACTTATTACTTGCACATCAGCTGTGCAGCTACTCCATTCACCAATTATGTGGCAACAGTGGGGTATAATTGAATTCTCCACTTGGGCGTTGCCCATTTGCCCTACCTTCAGGGAGACGGCCTGTATTGTGTTTTGTTGTGTTTAATTGCAACTGCTATGTGTAGAGACACGTATAGTTTGGATTCTTGCCCCCCGTGGAATGTGTGTGATAGCTAGAGTATGTGGTTTTACATGTGATTGTACCTGTCATCCCAACCGTCTGATAACGGACTATTGCAAACAAAACCTGTAACATTGCCGTTTGTTCCATTATACAACGGCTACAATTTTGCATTGCGCCTTTAAATGTGTCTCTCACAAGGTATGTTAACACTTCTGCAGATGTAATTGACTGACTGGATGTTTGTGCTGTAATTACAGTCTGTATTGCATAGTTTCTAGTGTGGGGGTGTAGGTGGGTGTACGTAGCATATACAGGTTTGTGGGGCTTGCATTTCTACATATTCCATATATATGTGTGTGGGCTCCTTCCCTAATTAAAGAGCTATCAGTTAGTAGACTTATGTTACGGGATTATACATTGGGCCGTTGTTAATTGGTTTCTATATAGTATGCAGGTGAGGTTGATACTTCCATACCTCCGGAATTACAGCGATATGTAAAGGGATATTTTTAAATGACAGCTATCCCATGTATTTCTATCCCAGATATTTGCAGTCATTGCAGTTGTGTTGGTGACAGAACCTCTTTGGCATGGGTTGCCACCTTTTCATATGGCCATTGTTGGACACTTGCAGGACACACATCGGTGTTTACAGGCCGACACATAGCTACGGTCAGTACACAGGATAGCACATACTTTTATCCACAATACATACTTATTGTTGTGGGACTTTGGCTACTTATCATATTGCATGTAACATTTACGTTTCTTACATACAGGCATAACTATTTCATGCAACTATTACATAATATATGGGACATAATAATATCCTAGAATCTCGGACAGTTGCACTTTGTAATGTTTTATGTCAGGACACAACTGCCCAGGGAGGGGCTGTCCCTCCTAATGTGGGACAGGTGGTAACCGTATGCCTACGGCTAGCTATACCCACACCTACCGTAATGATCTACCTCCGAGTTGGCACTAGCAGACACACGATGCGGACACACACACACACACACACACACACACACACACACACACACACACACACACACACACACACACACACACACACACATTACAGTCACACAGAAATGCACACAGCACCCTCAACACACACATACACAGACTACAGCACTCACAAACACAGTTGAACACAGTACCTACGTGGACCACAACACCGGCAGTGGTAACTAAATGTCCCTTCATATCGTCATAATATTACTCGCTGTTCTACTGTTCCAGTACTGTGTTCTTTCGGTCTTTCAGCCTCGTGGTTAGGTGTGTCAGTATGTGACACATTCCATAGTTGGCGGTATCCTATTTATATGTACCTCCAGGGTTTTATGAATGTCGTTGACCTATCTATATATTTGCAGATATCGGTGAATCCGTATATATCAACATATATCACTCTATCGCCCTTTCTATCTGTATTATATATATGCGCATATATATATATATATATATGACAGGGAAAGTGACAGGCAAGCTACACCTTTCATTGTGTACTTGTCGGTGTATACTGTTTCCTGGACTCTGCACGTTTGTGTCTGTACCTGTCACATTACACACCTGCCATAGGTTAGGGTTACTACCTGTCCCACTTTGCGAGGGACAGTCCCTCTTTGGGCAGTTGTGTCCTGCAAAATATTTGTAAAAATGGCAAATGTCCTGAGATTTTAGGACAAAATTATTTCCTATAGTTTATGTAATAGTTGCATAAAACAGTTATTCTGTATCTGAACCACCTAAATGTTATAAGAAACAGAATAAGTAACTAAAACATTACAAGAATAAGCTTTTATCTAGGCAAAAAAGTGAAGTTCTGATTTTCGTACTGGCCGGGTGTATGTGTCGGCTTGCAGAAATCTGACGTATGTCCCACACTGGTCATTTGAAAAGGTGGCAACCCTACCGTAGGTACATCTTGGCTACCATAGTGTTAGGTGATTGTATACATGATTGTGTGTTCTACTCCTGGCAGTGATCATTTTATCCTTCAGAGCAGGTGCTATTAGTACAGGGGTGAATAATGCTGGTTTCACCTGTTTTGGACATCATTGACCATGATCTGCGTGATATTCGGAGAAGCTTAGCCCTGTTTCACGCATATCCGTATAGTCATATTTAAACGATGCTTACCAGCAGTGGGCAACGCATATTCACGCTAACATGTGCTAAACATGATCTGATGACCTGCATCCGACATGCATTATTCGTGCCTTCGGGATTACGTTACATCCCTTGCAGGACGTGGGACTGGGAACATGCACGACGGTCACTGCATTTGCCACTTGGCCATCTGGGATTTGTACACATGTTATGTCGTTTTGTATGTGGAGTATACTACGGCTGTTACTCCATACTGCACTCACATGGGTAACTCAGTTAGTTTACATATCGATGAGTCCAGTTAATGGTATGTCCATGTGATGTTTACTGGATGTGCTCCGGCATTGAGTATGTATATCACAGTGAGCCACACACAATAATGTGCTACACCTTCAAACGACCGTAGGTGGAGCATGTTGGGGTGATGAATACCTGTCATGGGTACACCCCGTGCCTTGACACAACATCCATGATTACATTATGTGGATCCCCTCATTAACGCAGCAGGGAATCCATGCAAAGTCTGTGCAGAACAGTGCTTACACACATGTGATCCTGCGATTGCCTCTGCTCCACTAAGTGACAGTTGGTTACTCAATGTTGTGGCAACAGCAGACACTGTTTGCCTCATTTGGTGTATGGCCTCTGACAATCGGGCATGTACCTACCGATGTACCTGGGAACCTATACACACAGCACCAACATATGCTGATAGGCGCATGTACTGTTCAGGTGTTGACATTCCGTGTTCCAATAGCTGTTCTGTGTACAATGTTTGAGGGCTGCCTATGTAGGATTCACACAGTGGGCCACCTATACATTACAACTTACAGGTGGTCGTGTGTGTGTGCCATCCATTTTACTGTGTGTGCAGGTGGAGAGGTGTGTCAGTCTATAGGGGCCTACACTGTCAGAGTATGTGCTATACGTTCCCTCTTTGCCAAGGCGTAGGCATATTGGGCACACCTCCGTCTGCCTACTGGGGCTGGCACAGTGTGTTCGTGGTCTGAATCCCTCTGTGCCTGTGATGGCCTTGGCAACTGCGGTGAGCTATGAGGGCCTTCACCATTTTGTCCCTGCTGCAGCTGTTTCCGCAGGATCATATTATGTAGCATGGCACATACTATGAAGATGTGGGCACATGTGCCTGGAGAGTACTGCAAGGCTCCACCAGATGTGTCCAAGCAATGGAACCATGATTTCAGCATCCCGAACACACGCTTTATGATCATTCTGGTTTGTGCGTGTGCCTCATTATGGTGTTCTTGCATGGGTGTGTGTGCATTTTTGATGGGAGTCATCATCCACGGCTCTCAGTGCATAGCCAGCATCCTCCACAAGGTGGTCATGTGGGATGTCCCCCCTGACAAATACCTGATACAGCTGTGAGGCATGCCAGATATGGGAGTCATGGTAGCTTCCAGGGCACACATCCATGATAATGCCCTGGGCATTTCACATAACCTGGCAGTTGATGGAGTGGAATCCCTTGCGGTTTGTGTAGTGCCTACCATGCTCACCAGGTGGCGACTTGATATGTATGTGCGTGCAGTTTATCACACCCAGTACCTCCGGGTAGTGTGCCACACGGTGGAAGTGACGCATATTGCTGGCCAACTCCTCCTGAGTTCGGGGGAAGTATATATGCTCATTGGCATGTGGTAACATGGCATCCAGGAACTGGTGAAGTACCCTGGATGCTGATGCCTGTGAGATCCCCATTATATCTCCAGTTGGCCTTTGAAAGGTACCTGTGGTTACTATTCGCAAGTTTATACATACCTTCGTGTCCACTGGGATGGGTTCCCCTCTGTTGTTTCTGGTTCTCGGGCGTGGCCGACACAGCTCCAGTATTTATTGTAAGATGTCCCTGTCCACCCTGTAACGCTCTACTATCTCCAGATCATATAGCCCCTGGTAGGTTACCCTTGGTCTGAACACTCTTCTCCTCCTCCGGGGTCTGTGGTGGTTGTTGGCATCATCCTCCACAACACCGTCAGTCTCTAACATATGGTGATGAATCACAGCTATGGCAGCTCCCAACATGTACATTTTAAAAGTTCCCCATGTGTTTACTCCTATGGTGCAGTGTTTGGGAATACACAGGTGTGTAGGGTGCTTTCACACTTTATACTATTGTGCTGTGAACACCGATGATGTCATAGGGTGTGTATGTACGATCGTAGCTACAGGGTATCTTATGTGTTTTACTACAGGAACTACTACTGTGGTGCCTTTGGTGTTGCATTACATTTGGCTGCCGTGGATTACCTCTTGCCCTTCCCTTTACATTTCTGCATGTTTCACCTACCATTTTCTGGCATACATCCAGCAGCCTGCTTTCATTTGTACTTTCCTAGACCTGGCTTATCTTGCATAATGTGTTCTATTGCTGGTCTACTGTAGGTTTGCTTTGCTCTGCTATGACAGTTCTCCTATCTTTGCAATCCAATGCCTCCCCTCCTTTCTTTGCAATCCAATGCCTTCCCTATCCTGTTTTGCAGGTTTCTGCAAGCAGACTTGTCAGCTGCCGTCGATTGGCCGCCGTGAGTTGATAGGTGTTAATTGCTCAGTTGTTCTCCAGTTACCCTACTGCAGCATTTCCTTCTTTTCTTCCCCTGACCTTCCTGTTCGTGCTATTGTTTGCAGCGTGTGCATACCGGGTTTCGGGCACGTTTTCATCCCCGTACACATGCGCTTTTGGGCACCATATGTGCTCTCAGCTAAACGATTCTATACCTACCTCCCCACCCCTGTCCTGCAGCTTTGCTTAGCAACAGCCAGGCCAGATTTGCATTGCTCCAATGTGCTTACAGCTACAGTGGCACACCCCTCTGCTGATGTCATGTATCATCTCTGAGCCACTCCTCGGTGTTATAGCGCTGCGCCATATGGTACATCCTTCATCCGGTGGCACGTTTGCGATTCAATATTACCTGCCTCATTTGCATGGCATTGACTACTAATTCATAGTTACTGTGCCGAACACTGTCACAGACCCTTAGCAACCCTTGCACCTTGGTTGTGGTGTACCATGCATACCATTGCGTATTATGGTGAAATCCTGATTTGTATTACATTTTATGACATTTGTATATATTTTCTTTGTGTTCCAGTTTGCGCACACATGCCCTGCGGTTGTACTGTGCGTTACTGTGGATATGACATTAAATGTTGTTTTTTAGGTGTTGTGCATCTTTTCTTACACCACTGGCTGTGTATTTCGCCATTGGCATATGTTAACTTTGTAATACATGAGTCTGGTCCGCTTCCATAGCTCCGATGTTCTGTTTGGGAAAATGTAAACCATGTTTTTTGGTTTACATTTCTGTGGGCTTACACCACTTCATGAATCGCTATATGCCTTCATTTGCATGGTGCGACACTGCGCATGGGGTGATTAGCATACCTAAGCCGAGGGCTGCACAGTTCTGGCGTATGCCGGTAGTGCACATGGAATTGGATCGTACCTGAATCACTCAGTGGCCATATTTGGCGTTATACCGCCTATGCTAAGCCTGCGCCTGGCGCAAGCTTCATGAATCCCGGGGCTTATTTATATTCATTTGTTCGACATATTTTCCTGAAGCTCTTAATCAACAAAATCCAAATCCTTCGCCCTGTATTGACTCACATCATCACCATCATCATCATCATCATCATCATCATTTAGACTGCACAACTCCTCTGAAACAGGAAAGTAACCTTCAACAATCTCTGACCAAGAAACTGCATTATCATCCACTGGTTCTACTTCCTCAACCATATGACAAACAGCTTTATATCCATACCTCCTTCATGCACACTGGGAAATTGCAGTGCAGTAATCCAAGTTCTGTACTGTTTTTATTATCCTCTTTCACTTTAGAAATATTAGCATTATCCAGAGCAAAACATAAATTTTGCTCAACACAGCATTCAAAACTGTCTTCCATCTCTCCCTCCCTCTCTCTGCCATAAACCTCTCTTCTAATAGCAGCTCTCTGGAACAAACACTAACCAGAAAAGAGTAGGGCAAGTTCCTTGATGCCCTGGCCATATTTCCTCTAAAATTATAAATACCATCCTGAGTTTCACCCTGAAAAGAGGCAACAAACCCAGCCAAACAAAGATTAATAAATACATTTAATGAGTGCAGCCCACAATGATTTACCAGAAAACACATACATTTTATGTAGAACAAGCCAAAAATTTGAGAGAAGCTAGGAAACAGGTGAAGGTATGCCAATCACATGAATCTAAAAAAAAAAACTGCACATTTAAAGTGCACTGGCATGCATGGCTATAAACACCTTGAGTAGCACAGCCACTAAATAATGACAGACACTGAGTTGCTAGCATGCTTTCATAAGATACAAACTTAATAATCCAAAAATTGTTATTCTTGCAACTGTCTACATAAGCAAATGCAATTTTGCACTCTCTCCCTGATTTTGCATTATATATTTGTGTGTTTCCATGGCACATTTCTGTTGTTTTGAAGACACACACTACATAATGACAGACATCTTTCTTTCCCATTTCTTATCCTTTGGACTCCACACACTACTGCAATGCCTGGTAGTCTAACAACCATCTAAGTATGTAATAGGCATATTTATGATATATCTCCCTCTTATTTCCATGGCCATACCTATATACATACATACATGCATACCATACTACTGCCATGCTCATCACCTGCAGGACCATATGCTACAACTGTCTTCTGCTCACATTGTATCTCTGCAGGAAATCTGGGTTCAAGTACTACCTCCTCCACTTGATGTAGGCACAGTGGTGGAGGAGGACTGCACAGCCTAGTGTGTATGTCTCTCCAGGATGACAATTGTGGCTTTAGGAAGCTGTCCACCTCCCACGATGACACAGCCCACTTTTGGATACCTATAGCTCTGTGAATTAGCACTGTGAGGAATACAGACAGTGGGTTGTTTTGCTCAGCTTATGGACATATCAATGGCACGTGTCATACACTAATAGAGGAACCACACAGGATAGACAAGGAACATTTAAAGCTGCCCATTTAATTTTCTAGGTTTACCTTGAAGGTGGCAATAGTGATAATCCTGAATATGTAGTAGAAATGTGTTCCAGATTTAGAGATACAGTGACATATTAATCCATGACACTAATTTGTTTTATTTGTCTGCTAATAAACATTTGCTCCTTTAGCTGGGTATTTAAAAAAAATTTGGTCTCTGAAGGAATAGGAGAATAAGGACATTTGTATCATTCATGGCTTGAGAGCTTAGACCTGGATCACAATGTAAACATCTATAACAGAGTACAGAGAAAGGACTGCCAGTCTATCTGAATTACTGAGGATCTGCAGACAGTTAGGAATTGCTGGGGTTTTGCAAGTTGAGTTATATGTTTAGACAAAAGTATGTCAAAAAGAGCATTAGATTTAGTAAAGGGTCTGCTGTGGAACAGTAAAGGGGAATTAAGATTTTTTTGAGTCTAGAGGCGATACCTTTGGAAATTAGTTGAGCCATATAGAAAGCTGTGTCAACTATAATGTTGATATTATAGACAAAGTATAAGGAATTATCAACAAGGGTGTCTAGATCCATTACAACAGTTAACTGTAAAGTGGGTCATGTTACCTGGTTTATTATTAAAAGTTGGAAACTTACTTCATTTTCATTAATATAGTCCAGGTTATAGGTGCAAAAGTTTAAAATTCTGAGTGGATTTTTTGTTGCCTCTGAAAAGGTGAAGAATGTAGCTTGCATTCATGTTTTAGAGTGTTGATGCTTACAACTGGATTGGAGATCGCACTTCATTGGGGATCGGGAAATTTACCCTTTTCCTCACTATAGTGCAATCGCAGAGCTGGAATATATAATTAGCAGGAGGTGTGGGGGGTGCATCCCCCACATGCATGGTACCCCCCCCACAAAACGTTTGTATGAAATCACCGGACATCAAGGTAAGTTTGGTAATGTTGATAATGTCAAATTTGAATTATTGGCATTACTACTTTCATTGCTTTGAGTGAATGATGTTTTTAATTTCTGACCTTCAAGTAAGTTATTACTCAAACAACTGTGTTTCAGAATTTTGATAGTAAATTGTGTTACCTATATGGTAGGTTGTGGAAATGCTTTACATGGTATTAGAATGTTTTGTTTACCAACATGAACTAACAATACTACATTTTTTCATACTGAGTTTGAGACCATTGCCCTTGCACAGATTGGTAACATTGTCTTACACATGTTGGAGTAATTGTTAGTGAGTGGAAGATTGAATAACAAACCTCAGTGTGTAGTTGTCTTCAAGCTTAAGTAACCATAGGTTGGAGTCTTTGCTTGAAGGTCAGAGAAATACATGCCAGATAGGAAAGGACCTGATACTGACTTCTGGGATATACTACTGGTAATTCTTTGGTTTTGAAGCAGCACCTGCAACTCTAACTAACTGTGTTCTATCAGTCAACCAGTCAACTACTTATCACACAACATGGATATATATTCAGATTTACAAAGCTGCATGGGGAATAGCATCAAAGACCTTTGCCAGCTCCAGATATGTTATGTGTACTGCATAATCATGAGCAATTGCTTCAATGGCTTTTTCAAATAAATAAATAAGGTTAAGAAGGCAGAACGTGTGTTTGGCAAAGCTGAGTTTATATGGGTCCAATGTTAAGAGAGTTTTAAAGTCTGGACTAATGAGGTTTAAGATAATAAGTTCCATAGCTTTACATATGTGACTAGTGATGAGGGTCTGTGGTTGGCCCACCTTTGTGGATATTTTCCCATGCTTCAGTAATGTAACCAGTGGAGAGCCTTAAATCAAAGTGCTTAAGCAGGGAGTTAGACAGGCCATATCTGGTACTGATAATCAGCCATCTTGGTATGTTATCAGGGACCAAGGATGAGGTGTTGTTAACTTTTAAGAAGGCTGAAAAGGTTTGTTCCTAACTAATTATAGGGGTAGCTGGGATCATGAAATCTTTTGAATAGTTATAACTGTGGTGGAGGAAAATTTGGACAGAATTTGTCCACTCAGAATGGGTCAGAGTGGGCAGTATTATTGTGGACTAGCTGGGTGCTAGCTTTTAACATCTTAAAGTAGTTATTTGCTGTTTCACTGGCTTTTTAAGTTCGTATTCAGCTCTGAACTTCCTAATGGTGCAGTTGAGGCACTGGCTGGTATGCTTCAGTGTGCTGATAACATGGGCAGAATGGAACCTCTAATAAGCATTAAGTATTTGTTTCTCTTGTTATGTATTGTTATATAGTTTATCTGTATAGATGATATTGATATGAATATGTTTATATCTATCTGCCTATCTTTATGAATTGAAGACAGAGGTAAGTGTGGTAGCTTTAGCAATCGGGTTTGGACTTTATCGGAGTCATCAAGTAAATGAAGAAGGTTTGCCTTTCAGAAGTCCCTAAACAGAGGTATTTTGAGGAAAAATACCACCAGTTTTAAAGAAAAAGGACACTGATTTGTGGTCTTGTTAAATGGCAGATGGTGCACATGGAGGTGTGCACAAAGGGGTCCTATTTGTGAGAACAAAATCAAGGGTATTTGGGCATCAAATAGAATACTTAACTATTTGTACAAGAGACTTATCATTTATACCAAGAAAGTGCTGGGCATGCCAAACTTTGGCAAAGTAGGTCAGTCAGTTTATTGACAGATAACTGAAGTTCCTTGATATTATGGTGTTTGGGATTAATGTGGATTCCTGTTCAAACAATAAGACAGCTATTGTTTTCACTAGGGGAAATATAATGTGTACTTTAGCTAGCTATAAAATCATAATTAATCTTATTTAGGGTGATTTGAACATCTAGTAGTTAATTTTTGGCATCTTTAGGTATATGTCATGAGGTGGTGGTATCCTTGGCAGATACTGATATGCCCCCAAAGTTGCAAAGCAGGATTGAGACAAGACTTAATAGGTGCAAAACCAGGAATAAAGAGAGTACTTTCATTAATTTAAAGCAACGTCTCTGTAACTACACAATCACAAATCTGAAAAAAGGTGTTCAAGTTGCAGGAGAACCTCAAGTATGGGCATTTTTAAGACTCTTGGCATTAGATAGAGTTACATTAGTTCTAAATTAGACTTTGCTAGGCTGAAATGTCCAGCAAATGGACTGTCTAATAAAAAAATATTACTGAGTAGCAAAGTGTATAGCCAGAATAAAGAAATCATGGTAAGAGAGGTGCAGATCATCCATGGCATAGTAGGAAGCCAGTGATCTTTTCCCAGGTGACACATAATGGATCCTTCTAAAATAACACCAGCTACAAAGCCTAATATTAAAGCTAAATAATGTGTCTCTGAATATCAGCATCATTCTGTCAATGACAAAATACCTCTCAATGTCAGTGCTTTTCCTTGTTTGGACACATGCAAATATGATTAATCACATTCTTCTGAATGTCTCTCTTAGTAGACCACCTGATATTCATGCACTTCAATATGGCCCATTTTGAGATCATATTTATATTTATCATGATATGGGGATCTGAGATCCCAAACAACTAACAATTATCATATTCTTATCTGTTCTGGTAAGGGGTGGTGTCAATATGCATAACAGTGGAATCATGTATTACTAAAGAGTTACCATGGACAGATGAAGTCTCAGTGAGCCTTAAGGGCTTTACGTCTGTATGCTTGTGACTCATTGATGTATTTATAGTGGATAGGGGCATACAGGGTAAAGCTGAGTATGTTGCTGTGTGAATTTATGGTAAAGATTTCTTAATCCTTAGCCTGGGAGGCTTAGGCAGTGTTCTTAGAAAAATATTAGCATACGCTGGTATAGTGTAGGGTTCTGTACTGGAGGTGTGTGTGCATGTGTGTGTGTACATGTGCATAGCTGTGTGTGTTTTGTGCTTACCAAAAGGATTTTGAGATGAGAGGTTTGATGTCAAAAAATGACTAGAGCAATCAAACTATTTACAGAACAGGCAAGAGCTGAAAGTGGTCTGGTGGCTTGTGAAACTGAACTAGTATAAGAAATCAAGCTAGCTTAACAACCCACCATTGTTATGAAACAGAAAGATGTACTTGACTAGGCTAGAAAGATGGTGTCAGTATGGGATGTTTCTAAAGTAATGAAGAGTATAAGATATGACTCCATTAACTCCATTCTTCCCATCACAAACTGGGCTTGCCCCTCTTTAATCATTGTGGCTTTACCATTTCCAATCTTTTTTGCAAGAATAATCGTCAGGATAGTGATGTCAGTATTTATAATTGAATCCATCTAAATTTGATTAATGCAATGCTTTCCCCATCAAGTGTTTAAACCTCACCATCTTCTGTACTTTTACTAAACGTCAGTAGTATACTTTTTTAATCTCTTTCTCTTCTGTTTAGCAGAATTCTACTGGCTATTTGTCCAGCTTCCCCACTTTTCCATTTTTGAATCTTTGTGGAGCTTTTCTTCTTCCTCATTAGTAATTTTCCTATTGCACCTTTATTTGTCCTTTTCTTCATCTTCCACTAATTCCATTCATATGATCCCTCTTCCTCTTAATTATTTTGTAACAACGCAATTCCTCATACAATGTCATAATTGTCTTATTTATTTCTGTATTTATTCATTTAATCCTTGCATTCCTTTCATATCATTTCCTGTTTCACTTGTGTTACATTTGTACCATTTGTTTCCATGCCAGTGTTTTCTCTGACTGAACCAACAGAATTATTTCTTTTTTATCAACTCTTGTTTAAATGTTAGATGTCTGTTACAGCCCAGTGTTACACTTATGTATTTCCCCTTTTTCTTCCTACCATGTACACATTGAGGGATATGAAGAGATGCTACCAGAAACAGTACAGCATGCTACTGTGGAGCAAGAGATTTCAGTGTTTCTGATTTCTGGGAATTCTAGGACTAGAGAAGAATTATTAAATATGTCACGATAATGTGAGGGTACCAAACAGTTTTACGTGACTAGTCTGTTACATATTTTAAATATGAAGTTTGCTTTCAATGTTGGTCACAAATTTGTAGAGCTAATTGCTGCAGGATGCTGAACTGTAGATCTTCATTGTATCTATCTTGCTGAGAATAGAATGATTTTAAATAAAGCTATGTAGAATGACAGCCAGGTGGAGCATTGTGAAAAAAAGTATTAGCCTCTGATATATCTGTGGATAACAATTGGGTAGGTATAGAAAGTGTATGGTGGTCTCCTTCATTGCAATATTAAATGCTGTCAGCCATTTTTGAAGACAATAGAATAAAATTAATGCTGTACCTTTGCTGGGGCACGACCATCTTGCACTTCAAAAGTAGTTCCTGCATTCCAATAAGTTAACCAGAAAAGTGAAACACAAGGGATAATCAAGATGAAAATGATGCATACTACAACTTAAAGTAAATCTAATGCCAGTTTACCTAAATTACAGAACTCTGCATCATCACCAGTCCTTTCTTATCTTTTGTCGTTCACCCCTCAACTATATTTTACACCTCTTAAACAGTCATCCTTCAAAATCATAGCAGATATGTGGATATGGGTCACTTGGCTGCAGGAGTGTTTGAAGATCTAAACTGATTATTTGATTCTATTGGTCACTTCCATATTCCTCATCTAGATTGATTCATTGTGGGCTTTTTGAATGGTCCACTGCAGTTGTCTAGCAATTAACCTTGTTTCAAGGTTTTGACAATCACAGTTGGAAAAACGTACTCTAAATCTGAACAGGACTTTACAGGAGTCTGCTGTGAGTCTCTTGATTTGGTTCTATACTACTGTCTTTATTCATTAAGTCCATTATATATGTTTGCAATACATAAAACAATCCTATTTGATGCTGACTTAATAATACTAAACTTAGGCAAATCTTCAAAAAGAAATTCAGATATATATCTCAATTGTCTAGAATTTTGCAGAATGTTCATATCATCTGATCTGTCCCTCAAATAATTTGTGGTTTTCTGGCAAATCACTGAGGAATGTTGTTGTTTCTTTTTGGGTTAGGGGTCGCCACAGCGGAACTCCGGTCCGCTAATGATTGGCAGTAGATTTTGACGAATGCCGAGGTGCCAGCTTGAGGAATGATGTCACAAAATAATGTTGGACACTTTTCAGACTTCATATCCCTCAGACAAATGCATATTAATACAAAACCTATTATGTAACAACTTTCTGTACTTATAACATTAGTATTTAAAATATGCCCCTGATTTTGGACATTTGTACCCCATTATTTTTTAATTTGTTCAGATTTCTTGTACTAAGATGTTGAAAGGTATTCAGATAAAACTGTAATATGATTTCCACAAGGTTTGTCAATGGTTCATCAACAATTCAATTAAAATAATGCTCCACAAATTCCTGTTCTGCATCTGTGCTGGAGCCTTTGGAAATCCTACTAATCCAGTTTAAGGCTTTCTGTACTTAGATGTTATGCAGAACCCCTACTACTTCCTAACCATCATCTTTACTCCTGATAGATAATCCACTTCTGTACCCTGGTGTAAATGTATTGTTAATTTATATTTTACACTCAGCTGCACTGCCTCTTTCTGTATCAATAATAATTTGTACTGTCAGTAATCACATCTATTTACAGGTGTATTAACTTTTCATTTGCCAGAAAACTCTATTTATTCTTTCTATTGTTATAAGTACTATTTGTGTTTTTTATCAAAATTTGTACAGTGTATATTTCAAAATGTATGTATTATATATATGTGGAGCTTTTCTACCCGGGCCTCCATTGAAAATGGGCACATTTTGGCCCAGTAGACCTTCCCAACAAACAAATGCAATAAATAATAATAATAAATAAATAACTTTCCAAAATACCATAGCACAGCTTAAACGCCATTAAAATAAGTAATCTGGTCAATAAAGAACCTAGATCACCCTGCTCATTCCAAGGTTAGAATGTGTCTTACCTTGAACTACACCTGCTTCCATTTGCAATGCCACACTGTCACAAAAATGATCTTATTTATTCTCTGATACCACCATTTACCTCCTGTGGGCTGAGTGGAAGCATGATCCTATTTCTAAAACAAATAGTGAACTTAAGGTATGGAACCTGTCTTTGAAAGGGTGCCAGTTCTTGGCAACACACACACACACACGCGCACGCGCACGCGCACGCATGTGCATGCACACAGGGACACCAGTGGGCAATTTCAGAGAATGACTAACTCACCTATTATCATGTGTGTTGGATATTAGAAGAAACCAGAGTGTAAGCCAACATGAATGCAGGGTGGACGTCTTTGCAATAAAATAGTGCCCATAGTCTAGGTTATATCAAGACATAAAGAATGCCCATCACAATGTACAATTTTTAGCATGATTTATTTACTTTGAACAATGTGATCCACTTGAATTTAAATAAAAACAGTCCTGACACACTAACTTAAACTTTTGATTTATTAAGATACAGATTTTTTTTAAATATGTTTCCTGAGTGTCTGATTGACTGCATGGATTTTTTTTCCATAATCCTAATGCTTATTTATTTATTTTTTTTGCATTTATTTATTTTTGGTATGGAAAAGATGCTCTCCAGAAACATGCATTGTCTGCGGTCAGAAGGTAGGGAATATGCTTGGAAAGGAAGATTACATTGAATAAGACGGTATGCAATTTCATAAATCTTAGCTATGTCCTACATGCAGTATATTTTGCTGTTTTTTTTAATATAAAAGCTACTGAACAGGGTGAAACTGACTTTGGTATAAAAGTTTTGACTTTCCTTTTAATGTGTAGATTAATGCATTTATTTTTATGAATTAATTTGTTTTTCACTGGGGTCATTATGTTGTTGACACTATTATTTATAGATTTGTACCTTGTGGGTTGTATGTATTGACATATTACTTAGCTATTGTTTATTATATTGTTGTATTTTCCTTCATGTAACATTTAAACATAAATAGCAAAATCATGACAGACATTTGAGTTTCAGACTTCATACCCTTCAGAAAGGTCATGCTAATGCAAAACCTGTTAATCTATTTCTTATTTATTTATTTATTTTATTTATTGGCATTTGTTTACCGGGAAAGTCCAGGGGGTCAAGGTAGCCCATTTTCTGTGGAGACCCAGGGAGAAAAGCTCTAGATAGTAACAAAAACAAGTACACAAAAATTATTTACAGAAATTACATAAAAAGTTTAAAAAATGTCCTAAGATGTTCATTAAAAATGTACATAGAATGAACTAAACCTGTTGCAAACTTTCTGACATGAGGGTTGGGCATATTGATACCACAGGGGTGCAATATTAACATGGTATATATAGTGCAGTACAAAACATGCCAGGATAAGACTGTTATATGCCACAAGAGAAGTATAGTGTGATAAGCCCTTAAATAAAACACCCAAGGTGAATATATGAATGAATAATAAAAGTTGGTTAGAAAGGCAAACAGTAGTTACTTAATAGAGCAATAGGGGAAGGAGGGAAGAGAGAAAGAGAGAAGAGTGGAAGAGGGAAAAGTATGTAAGGAAAGAGTGAACAGAGGAGAAAAGAGAGATACAAGAAAAGAGGGTGAGAGGGAAAAAGGGTAGTGGAGCTAAGAGGAGGCATAAGAAGGAGAAGCATACCTCTCAACTGTACAGATTTTCACAGAATGTCCAGATTTTGCTTCATATTTTTGGTGTGTTCCTCCTGAAATCTGTACCTTTCTGGCAAATAGCTGAGGATTGAAGTCATTTTAAATAATGACAAACATTTGAGTTTAAGACTCCACATCCTTAGGAAAATTAATGCTAATGTAAAACCTATTATTCTATCAACTTTTTTTAAATTTGTCCCCCCATCATTTTAGGCTTTGTCCAGATATTTTGCTGTAAGAAGTTGAGAGGTATGAGGAGAACAGAAAATAAAAGTTCATCAGAAGAAAAGAAAGATGTATTAGAAAAAAGCTAGAGGTAGACAGATTCAGGTTAAATTGGTAGATTTCAGAAGTATCTGAGTGAGTAGATGAACAGTTACACATCCACATGGAGGGAAGATGATTGTGTAGTGCAGTTTTAAGGTTGGAAGGGCATTGTTGTAAGCAGATAGAAGGAGGTAGATTATTCCAAAGTCTAGCTATGCTCCATTAGTATAATAGTTGACCTGCAGGTAGTTTGGGTTTATGAATTTGGAGAAGACATTGGTGTTCAGATCAAAGAAGAGTAATAGGGATATTGACAGAGAATAAGGAGCTGAGTACAGGGCAGTCTTGAGGTTTATATATCAATTTATGTGTGGTTGTAAGATGAAGGAAGAGTAGATGACGGGGGGGATTCCAGCCATTGTAGTTGTTTTAGGGCAATAGAGTGATGAGTAGAGTGGTGACTATTAGTGAAGAATTTAGCGATCTTGTTATAACTTATTTCTAATTTTGTTTTCAGGGAGGACTGCAGGTTGGCTAGTAAAGGAGTACCATAAGTTAGAGAGGGTAAAAGGGAAAATCATGCAATTGTTTGTTTGGAAGGGAAGGAGAGGAACTTGTGTCTATATAGAAGACCAAATTTTTTGTGGGTCTTGCTAATACTGTTTTGAATGTGACAATCGAATTTAAGTTTTTCATCAATTACCCCTAACAATTTAGTAGAGGTAACAAACTCAGTTTTCCTGGAGTTAAGAGAGTGTATTTTGAAGTTAGCTTTAATAATAGAGGTATATTTTTCTTGGGAATGAAGATCATATAGCTTAGTCTTTTTGGGATTTAAAGAAAGGTTATTTTTGTGAAGCCAGGTGTCCACAGTAGAGAATGTGGCTTGCATACATTGCTTTAAAATATTTGAGTTGCGAACAGACCAGAGTATAGTGGAGTCATCTGTGTACTGGACTAGGGAGCCCTGATGGATGACTTGGTAGAGATTGTTAGTAAAAATGATGAACAAAAGTGGGCCTAATATTGAGCCCTGGGGTACACCTGTAGGGTTGTGAATGTAGGGGAAATGGAATTCTACCATTTAACAGCATGTTCTCTGCTAGAGCAGGTCGATATTACAACAACAAAAACCCATATAATCGAACACCACAATGCCGACACACATAGCGCAAACCGCCAATACGCCGAACCCCCTAAACTGCGAATTTTCAAATCTCGAACCGTCATAGTTAGCCAACACCATCGCACACTACATACTACTTACCCAAACATAATAAATAAAACACATACATACACTAACCAAACCCTACTTCTAACCCTACACTAAACCTTACATACATTACTGTCTATGCACTTACCTTAACCCGCACCCTAACCTTAAGGTCCGTAACTATCGCACACTTACCCTACAGACATATACCCAAACAAAACAAATAATCCACACACATACAGTTAACAAAACCCTACTTCTAACCCTACACTAAACCTTACATACATTACCTATCTATGCACTTACCTTAACCCGCACCCTAACCCTAAGGTCCGTAACTATCGCACAATTACCTTACGGAGCTATACCGCACACGGGCCAACCATGACACTTCGACATTTCATGTTTCGTGGCTTTGAACGTTTGCCATTACCGTAGTTCGCGCTATATGTGTTGGTCTTGTGGTGTTCGCAGAAATGGGATTTCGATCTCATAATATAGACCCATTAGAGACGTAGCTTTTAAACCAGGTAAGTGATTGGGAAGATAGACCTATACTGGAAAGTTGGGAAAGGAGGATAGGGTGACAGATGGTATATAAAGCCTTTGATAAGTCCATGAACAGGGCTAATACAATATTTGCAGAGTTACAGCCTTTGTTGACTATGTCTAAGAAAGACATAAGTGCAGTTGATGTGCTATGTCCTGGACAGAAGCCGTGCTGCATGGGGGGAGAATATAGTTCTTTAGAAGGAAATTTAATGAGTCAGTGCCTTGCAGAAAATTATTAAATGTATTAAGATTAAATTTTGAAAGGTTTTGAACTAGTTTGATGTTGTCATGTTTAGGGATGAGTGAGCAGGCTCAGACTGTATAAGCAGGGAGGCGGTCACAAATGGAGGTGAACATAGTTCCGGAACTTATGAATTTGGAGGGATCTGATATGAGAATCCCATCTTTGACAGATTCTTCTTTTGTTCTGTTGTTATATTTAGTAGTGGTATTGATGAGTTGGGTAACGTGATACAAATTTATACTAGAGAGTGACTGTTTGGTAAAGGTAGAAGCCCAATCAATATTCATGTCACCAAGGATAATTGTTTCATTTTTTATAGCGGCAGAGGTCCAAGACAGTATATATTCAAGAATATGAATATTATAACCAGGTGGGATATATAGGACATTAATACAGAGTTTTTTTAGAGAAGTTAAATTCAAGAAAGGAGATCAGAATTTCAGCATTTTGGAACAGAGGGATGTGGTCTTTGAACTGAGATATGTTGAGGGTATTGTGGTATATGATGACTATGCCATCTTTTTTATTTAGTCTATCTGCTCTAAGTATATTAAAGTTTGGAGGGAGAAGCTCAGATTCCAGAATAGAGGGTTTCAACCAAGTTTCTGTGGCAGCTAAGATGTCTGTTTTATTTTGAGAGATCCAGGCATGCAACTCGGAGACTTTATTACAAATACTTTGGAAGTTTAGAGTAGTTATATGAAGTGATTTAGTACTTTTGGGTAAGTTTATATTTGCAGAGTTGAAGGTGGTGGAGGGGCATGGATTAGGATGAATGCCACTGAACAGGAAATGGTGGAAAGGATATGAGAAAGATGGAGTATAAGATAGGAAAGTTTAGAGAATATATAGTGAGGAATGTAGTACTGAGTGTTAGCTATATAGTTTATGATGTGGTATGTAGGGAAAGTTTGAATTTTGGCATAGAGAATAGGATTTGTATGATAAAGGCTTGGGCAAATATCTGAGTAGGTGCTATGTGGGGGGTATGTTAAACAAGTTAAATAATTTGATTTGGGATGTAAAGATTGAGGATTTATTGTTGTGGTGTGTGTTAGGGTTAGAAGGAGTAAGGTAATGGCGAACAAATGTAATATGTGATGAAAAAGGGAGGAACATGTCTGACACCATGCTATAAGGACAGGTAATGACAGGACAGTATCTGAAGAAAATGAAGTGGGGAAAGCGAAGGAAGTTGAGTGGCTAATGGGAAGGGGAGTGGCTAGAAGAATATAAATATAATGAAAGAGGGGTGGGTGGGAATGGGAATAGGGTAGGGGAGCAGAATGAGCCCGAGCAAAGTGAGGGTGCATGGAGCAGATTGCATCAGATCAAGAAAAGAAGCTGCCAAGAGGAAAACAAAAAAGAAAAAAAGAATCAGTAAGTACCTTCAGCTAGCTGAGATTATATGCACAAAATGCTGTCAGGTGGAATGTTTGATGGTTATAGAGCCAATACAAACTAAACAATAATACAAAAGGCTTAGGAAGGGGGGATGAGCAAATGGGAGCACAATAAATGTGATAAGATAGTCAACAGGAAAGGACCAGGATGAAAGATAGGCAGCAGATAAGGAGCTAGTAAAGAGTCTGGAAGTTTAAAAAAGGGATGGAGGTGCTGGCGTTATACTGAGGGTGACCAAGGGCTCTAATGTCTAATTTGCTTCTAGTAATAATTTAATAAAAGACACATACATGCACTAGGAAAATTAAAGCAGGGGTTGATGCTCTGGTAAGAGGCAGATGAGCTTGTACAATGTACTGGAAAGCTTGCAGGAGAGAATTTAAGTTGTTTCTTTGCACAATATGCACAGGAAAATTAAAGCAGGGGTCGATGCTCTGGTAAGAAGCAGGTGAGCTTATACAACACACTGGCAAGCTTGCAGGAGAGACTTTAAGTTGTTTCTTTGCACAATAATTATCTTTTTCTATAAATAGTAATGCAATCAATAATATCTTTCACATAGGCATAGCCCCAGGTCATTGTAAAGCATAGGATCCCAGTTAGCCACACAGGAAGCATTGGATGGGTGTTCTAAGTTTGTAAGAGCATTATTTAATAATTACTCCTTTTTTGGGGTCTTTGTCTCCCTGCCTTTATTTATGGCTTTGTCCAGATTTCTTGCTGTAAAAAGTTGTGATGTATGGCATGAATTAGAACATTTTCTAAAGGCATTCATTTATTTCCTATCAAGATGCCTGTACCTAGAGCCCATTCTGTAGAATAGTAATGCAGTTCCTACAGAGAAGTATGCAGGTAAAGGTAATGATGCAATCTGTATCAAGAAGTGTATACTTAAGAGGATATTCAGTGGGATAGTAATGAACTTTCTTTTGAGAGATTATTTTAAGTAGCTCTCATCAAGAAATGTACCTAGACCACATTTTGAGAGGTAGTAACACAATTTCTAAAAGGAAGTGTGTATGTAGTGTATATTATGAGACAGATGCAGTTCCTATTGAGAAGTGTGTACACGAGTATATTCTATGGGATAGAAATGTAGTTCCTATGAAGAATTGTGTAACTGGTGCATGTTCTGAGGGATACTACTACAGTTCAACAAGAAGTGTGCACATTCTGAGGGATCCTACTACAGCTTCAACAAGAAGTGTGTATGTTCTGAGGGATCCCACTACAGCTTCAACAGGAAGTGCATATGTTCTGAGGGATACTACTACAGTTCAACAAGAAGTGTGTATGTTCTGAGGGATCCTACTACAGCTTTACAAGAAGTGTGTATGTTCTGAGGATCTTAAATGCATTTTGATGTTATTCTGATATTGATGGTGGCAAGAGATGCCTTTCAGTGAATTATGCTTAGAGTGTTGTGTGTCTGTATTATTCCAGTCCTTTCCATCGTTGCTGTTGTGTATAAGAAGAAGATATGGTTTGTGTGAGTGGATTTTTACTGTCATTCTTGACTTTAGAAGCTTAGCTTATAAATGGAATGGAAATGGTGGATATTTGTTTAGATTTTGCCACTAACTGGTATTGATTTTTTTTGAGAAATGTGACTGCTGTTATTCTTATCATGAGTTAGGTAAGTGGTTTCTGCCAGAGGGGCTAAAACAGAGAAACCATCCTGAAATAATTGTCAATTAGTATGTTCTTAACTACATGCAACATAGCTGCATTATTCAGTGTAAAGCTCATAAACCACCATAAGGGATGAATTAAAATACATCTGTTTGCCTAGTTACTGAATTCAAACATGATGACGCAATATCTGCTACTCTACAAGTAGAAATGCTATAATTTAAGGCTAAGCAATAACTGCTATACTCAAAGTGAGGCAGCCTGCAAATAGGTTCATAGGTAGTTACTAGGCTATCTGCCCAAAGGCATTTATAAGCCTAGCCAGAATGTGTTGGCTTTCACCGCCCCCTTAGATTAGTTCCCTGTGCCTCTGTCCAGCAGACCCACTGAAGTGATCCCCAGGGTAAACTTTCTGTTTCCCATCTACTGTCAAGGTGTCTTTTGAAGAGTGTTAGCGAGGAGCTCTGCCTAATGTAGATTGTAATCTGGTTCCAAAGCATGGGAAGTCTCTGGGACAGGAATCTATCCCTCCAGCACGTCCTATTTATTGTTGTGGTGAGGTTTAGATCCCTAGAGCGTGTGGCTCGAGGGGATAAGGTTTTCTTTAGGTGGAGCATGTCCATCAATTCTGGGTTGGACATGGCCTTGTATGTCAGGCAGAGATCACCTCTGAGTAGGCGGTATGCAACCAAGTACAGCTGCAGTTTCTTCAGTCGAGCTGCACAGGGCATCTGTTTGAAGCCAGTGATCCTCTTGTTGAGGTACTTCTGTGGTCTTTCAAGCTGTTGCAGATGTCTTGTAAAGTACATCCCCAATGGGGTGTTGTACTCTATGATGGGTCTGATGAGTGATGAGTAGAGGGGCACAGTGACCTCTTTTGATCTGGATGCAAACCCTTTTTTGATTAGGTGGGCCACGTAGAAGGATTTTCTAACTACTTTGGCAATGTGATTATCAAAGGTGAGATTACTATCTACTTGGGTCCCCAGATCCCTTATTACATCTTCCGTATTTAGGGGACTACCACCTATGTGGTAGGTTGTGGGTACTTTGTTTTTTCCAAAGGGGATGACTATGCACTTTTTGGCATTTAGCTTGAGGCCATGATTTTGACAGCAGGTATCCATCTGAGTGAGACCCTTTTGGAGGATGTCTGTGTCAGCTGGAGAGTCAATTATAGCCCCTAGTGTGCAGTCATCTGCGAACTTGGTCAGCCATAATCCTCTTGTGCTTGACTGTACCTCTGAGAAGTATATGCCGAACAGGAGGGGTCCTAGGACTGAGCCCTGGGGAATGCAACTTGTAACCAGTTTAGAGTCAAACCTAGGTCCCATAACTCTCACCATATGGGTTTTGTCCGTGAGCCAGTTGGCAACCCATCTTCTGGTGTAGGGGTTTATGTTCGGCTGGTGAGCTTGTCTATAATACCAGAATGGGGAATGGTGTCGAAGGCCTTAGCGAGGTCTAGATTGGCTGTGTGTACCACCTTTCCCTCATCTATAACCTTGGTAACTGTCTCAAAAAAGTCCACCAGGTTTAGGAGACATGATCTGCCCTTAACAAAGCTGAACTGGGTAGGGTCCAGTGTTTGGAGGTTCCCAATGTCTCTGTTAATGAGTTCCATGATGATGCGCTCCATAGCCTTGCAGACCAAGCTAGTCAGGCTTATAGGGCGATAGTTCCTGGGGTTTGTTGTGGCTCCACCTTTGTAGAGCAGAATAACTATTGCTGTGCACCACTCTATTGCTGTGCACCACTCTATGTGGAAAGGCTGAGTTTTAACAGTGTGTTTAGGTGAGGGTTAATTCGTCTTTGAGCTCATGTAGGATGCAGCCTGGGACACCAACCGGTCCTATTGATGCTGTATTTTTGGCTTTGGAGAAGGCTGTTTTAACCTAAGTGTCTGTGATTTCAGGAACTCTACATTCTTCTGGAATGGTTATGGGCCCTTTTGGGGGTAAGAGGGGGGTGAAGTTTACACTGAACCTGTCTGCCAGGATGTTGGCAATATCGGTCAGTTCAGTGTATTTTGTGCCATTCTGCACTAACTCTGAGCAGACCTGAGCATTGCCACTTAGATTCTTGACATAGCTAAAGAATGCCTTGTGGTTATCTTTGGAGTCCTTGGCAATTTTTCTTTCAAAGCTCGCCTTGGATTATTTTATGGGGGATCGTAGTTTCTTGCTGATACTGATCAGGGATGTCTTCCCTTCTTGGGATTTTACTCTTTTCTGTACTAGTTTTCTCCTTCTATTGCATAGCTTGTTTATGGCAGGAGTCCACCAGAGTGGTTTCCTTTTATTGGAGGAGTGAGTCTTGGTTTTGCTTGAGATGGCACGATCCATGCATTCTTGTAGGTGCCCATAGAATGTATTAGTAAAGGATTTTGCAGCTTGGACAGCATTATCCTTCAGCATGAGGGCTTTGAAACTTTCCACCTCGGTCTTAAGTAACGTGAAGTTTGCTTTTGAAAAGTTTTTCAGGGTGGTTTCCTTGTCCGGGGGTGGGGGTTGAATATGGATATCCAAAGTGTTTTGTTTATGGTCAGATCTTACCAGCGAGGGGTTGACCTCTGGTGTGGAACACCCATCACCCATGTTGGTGATGACCAGGTCCAATAAGTTGTCACCTCCATTGGGAGTGTTGACCAGTTGAACCAGGGTGTTTGAGTTTATAAATTCTAGGAAATGTTGTGTAAGGGAGTTAGTACTTGAGTAGTTCTCCCAGTTAATGTTTGGGTAATTGAAATCACCCAATAATAGGGTGTTTGGTAGGACCTTTATGTTTCCCAGTGTTTCCAGAAACTTGAAATGGGGGTCCTGGGACATGGTGGGTGATCTGTAGTAAGCTACAATTTGAATTGCAGTTTTGCCCATTGTTAGTTGCATGTGGATGATCTCTGAAGCATCGTGCTGTGCCACTAACCTGGAGGTGTGGGTATCCTTGATGAATATGGATACGCCCCCACCTTTTGTATTTTGGTTTGGTTCTGTGGCCAAAATGTATGGTATGAGTTGTAGCTTGCCAGTGCTGGGGTGTTCTCTAGAGGCTTAAACCAGGTTTCTGCTACTGCACATATATCGATTTTCTCCATACTGAGGAGTGCCTTGAGTGCATGCATTTTGAGGTTTAGACTTCTGGCATTGAGTAGCATTACCCTCAGTTTTTTATCACTTGTGCTATTTACGGTGGTGGGTTTGTCTTTTGAGCCTTGCCTAAAAAAGGCACTATGGGGGTTGCAAGAGCCTTGGCCAGTATCCGAAAGCCTAAGGGTGACAGGTGCAAGCCATCTCTAGTGAAGCAGCGTGGCTTGTCAAGCATGTCATCCCAGGTGGACAGACACCAGAAACTTAGCCAATTGTTGAAATGGAGAATTTTTTCTTTATACCATGGCATCATTCTTGGCAAGGGCAGGATGCTACTCAGGGTCAGGGTCATACCAGCTTGGGCTGTGTGATCAGAGAGCTCTTCCATGTCTCTTTTCATGTAGTCCACAGAGGTACAGCTCAGGTCATTCACACCAACATGGACAATGACAGAGTCATATTTGTACTTGTTCTGGAGTGACCTGAGTGCTTGTGTTATGTGGCAGATCCTAGCACCCGACAGGCAGCTAACAGTAACCTTCTCCTCATTCAGCCTAGTGAGTGGGATGTCAGTGTGCCTGACTATAGTGTCACCTATTACTAGTATGTTGCGTATGTTATTTTGCCTTAAGGGTTGTGATTGCATGGCACACTGGTTCTGTGAAGTATGTGTTTCATGGTTTGTGTTGGGGGGATGGAGGTTGCTTGGTTGTTTGCTTTGGAGGTCTCTATTGGTTTTGCAGATTTTTATTTAGAGCCTCTGAGTATGTTTTCATGTATTTATGTGTGTTTTTGTCGGTGCTGGTTTAATGGGTCTATGTGAGTCTGGTGGTGTGATGCAAGTATTTCCCTTCTCCTTTTGACTGTCTCATTCAGTCTTTGGTTGAGAGAGCTTAGCCTCCAGTTTGGCTGTATAATTGCATCTTTCGCAAGTATTAGTGTTTGGTGGTAGGAGGAGAGGGTTGTCTGTGTACATGAGGCAGTTATAACATTGCCTCAAAATGCCCAGATTCACCAGTTGGACTGGAGATTACATCTGAAACTGCCCTTTGGACATGCCTGAATAGGTACAGTGAACTGTTTTACTGGATGGCTGGTAAGGTCGAATAGAGAGCCTTGTCTTGTACAGTACAGGAGTGTCTAGTGCTAGGGTTTATAAGTGCTTACTATATGTTTTGAGCAAGTGCCAGGCTGAGAAATGAATGGCTTGAGTGCTTAAGTTGAAAGTTTGTCTAGTTCCAAGGGAAAAATTGAAGAGGAGACTTTGTGGAGCCGGGAATAGTTTTACCCTAGCTAACTGGCGCTGCCCGGTGTACAAAACCGGGCAAGTGCAGTATTTATAGCAGGGAAATGAAAGAGATAGAAATTAGCCCAAAATGGCCAATAAACTACTAATTTAGAGTAGCAAATTCAGAGTAGTTTGAATAAATAATGATGAAATACAGTCCCATATGGTCTGAATTTAGCTTAATATGTAGCTTGATTCACAAAAAGAACATGAGTGAAAAATAATAGGAATAAAGCCCAACATGAATTGAAAAGGCCACTGGTTATTTTAGGTATTTATCAATTGTAGATTACTAAATGTGTACCAACTTAGTCATGTACAGAGTCCAGGTGCTTGCTTCACCTTTGACCAGAGCCTTAAAATGTATGAAAATATTTTGTAAATGCTTGTTTGGGAAGAAGAAAAGAACAAGGAGTATAGTCATTGCTGACCAGTAACTCACATTTTGTTAGCTGCACAACTAGAGACTAACACCATTGCTGACACAGATCTGTTGCAAAACTGCATCATGGAGTGATGTCACAGAGGGTTACCTCAGCTGCCAAATCCATAGCAACAGCTAAGAAAAGACAGCAGCTGTGAGATTCAAAAAAAAAAAAAAAAAACTGCATATAGATAACATTAAATGTCAGTTGAGCAACAAGTAGCACACTTAACCTTGGTGCAGAAGGCTGTGGGTTATATTCCCACACCAGGTTAATTGATTGTTGACACTGCAGTCCATCAGTGGGGGGAGGGTTATGCTCTACATAGGGTGTCCTCCTTTGGATAAAACATTAAACTGAGACCCCATCTGTATGAGTTGTTATTAGTTCAGTTGAATATAAATGATTCTACAGCACCTATTGAAAATAGTAGCTTTTTATTGATATATACATTACATATTATTTACATATTTACATTATTTATATCTATTTATGAATATCCATACATTAACAACTTTCATTTAAGCATTCCCTCCCCACTATTTTATCCACAACCAAAACATTATTTTCTCCAAAATCTTTGCCGAAGTCCATTTTCCAATGTATTTAATTTCATTTAGTCTCTCATTCCATATAGTCCACAAAACATAAAATATTATTCTATTTTCTTCACTTCTTCCTCTTTTTTGTGCAACATAATAACCAAATTCTATTATGTCCATATTTATTTGCCCAAACTTTAACAAACTTTTCACCCTTTTATGTTTACATATTTCTTTCCACAAATTATTAACTCTTTCACATTTCAAAAAACACATGCTCAGTAGTCTCAAACTCCCCCCATTTATTACATATTCTATCTCCCTTTTTTGTATGGCATATTTGCCTTAACCAGTAATTTTCTAATAAACAATCTCCATAAAAATCATTACATTCTTTGATCTTTTATAGTTGTTATATCTCATAATTATGTTTTTTTCTCATCTATTTCTAAATCTTTCCAAGGATCAATGCAATAAAATGCTTTCATAATACTTAAGTGCCATTCCTTTCTATTTTTCTCACATATATTCTTTTTTTTATTTTCCATAACACAATTTTGTTTTGATAATCTTTCATTTCTTCATTCACAATGCTTTTTCTTCTTTTTCTAACATCCATTCCTTCCCACAGTTCTTTGCATTTATACTATAGTATCATTTCTATCAAGTTTTTATTTTCCTTCATAACTCTTTTTAATACCTTATATAAAATTAAAGATGCTCCATGTACTATTGAGTTTATTAAACCCAAGTCTCCTTGCTCTTCTTTCATATATAGAATCCCTCTCTTGACTGGATTCAGTCTAGAGCCCCATATAAAAGAAGATATAATCATCATTAGTTCCTTTTAATACTTAATAGAAATCATATAGATGTTAGCAACATAAGCAATTTTTCCTATTACCACAGTGTTCAACAAGTGTGCTTTTTTCTATATGAAAATCTCTATTTACAAAAATTAGTCATATCGTTTACCTCTTTCAGTACATTATCCCATTGTTGTTGTCTGTATTCATTCCTTCTAAATATTACTCCCAATATATTTATATATTTTTCATTGAACTCAGTACCACCTATTATACCTTCAAAACCAAATCTTTTACTTTTTTCTTTATTTATACTTAAAACAATTTTTTTAATTTATACTTAATTCTTTGTTTACTTTTTTCCATCCATATTTTATTTTTAGCAATTAATATAATATCATCTGCATAATTATACATTATTGGCAATTTTACTTCCTTCATAATTTTGTATCCACCGCTACTTGACATTTTACTAATTTTCTTCACTATTACATTCATAACTAATGAGAAAATTACACTACTAGCTAGGCAGCCCTGCATTCTATTTATATCTTCCCCAATCCAGCCATTTACATTTAGTTTCACATAGTTCCTTTCATAAACAAATTTTATTACTTGTAATATTTTTTGCTTACATTATATGCCTGCAAAATGTCTCATAATGATTTATACTGAATAATATCATAGGCTTTACTTATATCCCCTATCATAACCTCCACTTCTACATTTTTATTTATGATATCATCAACTATTTCTCTTATTATCCATAATAACATTTGACTTCCTTTTCCTTTTCTTCTGAACACATTTTGTTCATATATTCCGTCCATTTTTTGCAACCTTTTTGTTATTATTCTCATAAAAATATAATCCGGATTATTCATTATTATAGGTCTCCAGTTTATCTCCTCTTTATTTCCTTCTATTAAAATAAAAATGTTATAACTCCTGTGCATATCTTTCTCTTTAATTCCAGTTTCTAACCATTCATTCATAACTTCTATAAAAATGTTGTCACTCTTTCATTTCTTTACATATACCATATTCAATTCCATCCAATCATGTTGCAGAATTCGTGTTAATAACTTTTAGAATTTCATTCAATTCTTAAATAGTTATTTTTTTGTTCTACTCATTATTTTCATTATTTAATTTTTCATATTTATAAATTTGTTCTATGTTGCCTTCTCTTTTAACAAATAATTCCAACATATTTTTTAATTATTTCCTATATTCCTTCTTGCTGTCTTATTTGCTTACCTTCCTTATTTTTTAATCCTCTTATTATTTTTGTTTCTTTTATCATTTTACTCAAATATGGTGCTACTTCTTTCTTTCCTTGTAAACAATATTTTTGTTTACATAAGTTGTTAATTTTAATTTTATTAATTTTATATATTTCTCTTTCTTTTACATAAACCAGTTTTTCTTCTGTACTAAGTATCTAAATGTTTCTTGACTTAATATCATATATCTCTCTTTTTTCTTTTCTTCTTTTCTTACTTATACATTCTAAGAACACTTTTTTATATTTTTCTTTAAACTTAAGCCAGCAAAGATTCCAGTTCTCATAAAAATATATTATATTCACATGATGTTTCCATAATTCCATAAGTTCTTTTTTCTCTTCTAAATTTAATTCTTTTTTATTAATTCTCTTTATTCCTTTTCCTATTCTTATATATTCTTTACTTTTCTGTACTTTAACCAATATAGCCACATGATCTGAAAATTCAGATTACTTAATTCCTTTTTCTATACCTTTTAAACTATCAGATATTAAAAAATACTCAATTTCTGCCCTAATTTCATTCTTTTTGTAGATCCAGTGGTTATTCTTCCATACCCTTAACTTTCTACTGTTTAGAATTTCTTTAACCATTTTAATATCAGAATTATTCTTCTTTTTTCTTAAATTACAATTAAAATCACCCACCACCATAATGTTCATTATTACACAAACATATTCAAGAATATTTTTAAACATCCTTTCTCTCTCTTTTTTTGTTACATATGCATATAAAGCTATAATTTTATACACATATTTTTCCATCTCAAGTCTATTACCATAATTCGTGCTAGTTCGACTATGGTTACATCTAATATTTTAATGTTTTTTTGACATAATATAGATATGCCTGAGCATGTTACTTTCCCATGTTCCTAACTACTACAGCATTCCAAAGTTTTTCATTTTGTGTTCTTTCTTCCTCTGTCAATAATCTGATATCTTCAAAACAATAAGACATGCATCTATTGCAGCATACTGATGTAATATACCTACTCTCCTCTTAAGATTTTTCATACTGTTCACATTTAAAGCGATTTTCAGCTTTTAAGAACAGTTAGTATAATAAAATGTTTACCCCTTTCCTTTCTTATTTTCTCTAAGCATTATATTTTGAATTTAATTTTCCTTTCTTTAACTCTTTTCCCTATTGAATTATTTTTATTTCTTACTGTGCACCAATCAGCTTCTTCCTCACTTGTCTCCTCTGTTTCTTTTTCCTTGTTACTTTCTTTGAAAGCATTTATAAGCTCTTTATCAGTCACATCTTTTTGTACATGTTCTTGTATAACATATTTTTCTGTCTCTTTCTCCTGTATAACTTAATTTTCATTTTCATTTTTGTTGCACTTTCATTTCACATTCTAACCATGAATGGACAGTGTTGCCACATTTTCTGCACTTTAAATCAATTTTTTTTGCATTATGCCCTGTTTTACCACATAAATAACATCTTTTTATCACATTTATTGATTAATGACCATTTTTTCCACAAAAAAACTTTGGTTGACCCATGTATTTCACAAAACCCTATTACCATGAACATTAATAATACTAGGAACATGCATTACATTATCATTTTCCATTTTTAGTATTACTCCACATTCCAATCCTTCAGTCCATCGACCTCTTTCATCATATACTTTTGTAGTGACCACTACTTCTTTACATATAGTTAACAAATGTTCTTTCAATTCTTTTGCTTCAACTTTAGTTCTAAACTGGATCATTATTCTTTTTTTGTTTGTCTGTAAAAAGCTTGCACCACATATTCTAAGCATGGATAAATATTTTTCTTTTATTCATATGCACCCAAAAAAATGTCCATGGCCTGCCCAGTCTCAAATATCAAGTCACAAAAAGTCTCTCTATTAATTAAAATAAATATTCTTACCTCTTTTGCTTTAACAAAAAGAGGTGATATAAATGTAAAAAACAACTCAAACAAATAAACTCCAAAATAGCAAAAAAGTAATATTCCACAAGATTTAATGTTAACACTTTCGTACACAATTTTACATGCACTTCTTCAGACATTAATTACTCCCAAAATGCAATATGTTTTATAGTCCACTTAGTTGATTAATTGCAAAATTAAATGCATTGAATGGAAACCACATGAAAAATGATTACTACTTCTCTTGAATTCATTTTATAAAAATATATATGTATAAACATATATATATATATATATATATATATATATATATATATATATATGGATCTACCTGACAACACCGACGCACTACAACACCGACAACAAAATCACCGACACCACATAACCAAAAGTTCACAAACACGAAACCTCACATGCCCGACACACCACAATCCCGACAATCAACAAACAAAACAAATCCCCTGTCCAAAAAGCACACACACAACACAAGCACACCAAAATCCTTACATACCCACACTAAACCTTATATACACAACTATCTACAACCTTAACCCAAACCCTAACCCTAAGGTCCATCACTATCGCACACTCACCTAACCCACGTCCTAACCCTAACTCACTTAACCTGCCCCTAACCCTAAAGACTGTCACTATCGCACACTCACCTAACCTGCGCCCTAACCCTAACTCACTTAACCAACCCCTAACCCTAAAGACTGTCACTATCACACACTCACCTGACCCGCGCCCTAACCCTAACTCACTTAACCCACCCCTATCCTTAGAGTCCGTCAATATCGCATAATTACCTTACTCGCACCCTAACCCTAACGTCTGTCACTACCGCATACTTAGCCTTTTCACATGTCGGTGTTCTCAGCGTCGGGGTTTTCATCCATCGGTCATCCCAGTTTTCGATCTTCTGGTGTCGGTCTTCTCATCGTCGGTGTTATCAGCTTTCAGTGTTGTCAGGTAGACCCATATAAATATATATATATATATATATATATATATATATTTTTTTTTTTTTTCATACTTGTATATTTGACCTTAAACAAGATGCTTCTCAAATATTTATAAAAAACAAACAAGCACATTTAAACCATTACATATTACTCATATGTTTACACATAACATACATTTATGACAGGTTTTCTCAAAAAACTTGATAAACATAAATATGTCATCTCTCTAAAGCCCTTAATTTTAAAATGCACTTGATAGAACAGGCTTCATTTAAGCCTGGAAAAACTTGTGCATTTGTCAACAATTGCCACTTTAATTCTTTTTCTTCGAGCTTAAGCTCCCATGGACCTCCTCTTATATTCCTATCTGTTCTTAAACTGTAAATGTAAAACTATGAGACTGGTATTCTGCTATATGTCTAGCTAGGGCATTGGTGTTAACATTTCTATTTATGCTATATAAATGTCATAAATTCGTTGCTTTAAGCGACGTTCAGTCTAACCCAAATAAAAAGCCGGACATTAGCTGCAAGAAGCTAGGTATACTATGTCTTGGCTTTCACAATTGAATCTTCCTTTTATGTTGTATTTAATACCTTTAATTCTCACATATGTTCCTGTCCGGATATATTTACAGTAATGGCATCACCCACATTTATGCATGCCCCAAACTTGACTATAATTTATTTTACTTGTTTCTAGAAGAGCTTTTAAGTTTAAGCCTCTTCTGAAAGTAACCAGAAGTCTCGTTCCCAAAATAGTGGCAATGGAACAATCTGCTAAAATAAACTCCCAATTACTTACCAAAACATTTTTAAAATCAATAGCATTAATGGAGAAGTCTGTTAAAAAACTAGACATATAGTTATTAAATTGATTACCATTCTTAACTTCTTCTAAGTTACCAATGCCTATTGAACTAGAGGATGTCTCTTTTGTAATATATCCTTTTGTCAATATAGGTTTGAAATGACCTGACTTTCTTTTTGTTTTGACCTCAGTTGTGAAATGTTTTATAAGGGTTTCTGGATATGCACGCCTAATAAACATTTTCCTTAAGTTGTCATGTTCTTTAAAAAATTGTTCATCTAGAAATCATTTTAGATGCTCTAACCAACTGTCCTTTTACCACTCCTCTTTTCAGATGATAAGGATGGTTACTGTGGAAGTGCAAAAAACAGTTCGAATAAGTGGGCTTCATACAGATTTGTGATTCATATCTATTATATTTTCTGTCCTTAGAAAGTTTTATATCTAAGAAATTAATTTCTTTTTTATTGAATTCAAAGGTAAATTCAAGAAAATTTGTAAAGCCCGTCATCACTTCCACTAACTGCTTTGCTAAATTTTCATCTCCTTTCAGTATAAAAAACATGTTGTCTTGATATCTTGTATACCAAGTGACTTTTTTGCTAAAAAGATGGTTGGGAAAAAGGAATGTTTGTTCCCAAAAAGCCATAACTGCATTAGCAAAACTGCCTCCACATGGGGACCCCATAGCTACCCCTGATTTTTGTAGGAAATAATCGTCTTTAAACATAAAGATGTTGTTGTTCAAAACTATTTCCAACAGAATAATAATCAAATCTATTACTTGGCCTTCCACTTGCTTAATGAGTAAAAACACCCATACCCATTCTAGACCTATATCTTGAGGTATGGCTGTATATAATTCCTTTGTATCTACAGTCAAAAAATTACAAGAAGAATCAAAAATTAAATCATTCAGATGGTCTAAAAAATCCCATGAGTCACGACAGATTTGTCTCTCTGTCTGTAAGGGAATTTTTAAATTAGTTTCTACCCATTTAGCACAGGCATATGTAATAGATTTATGACCATCTATAATGGGGCAGAATGGCTGGTCATTAATATTTTTATGGATTGTTGGAGTTCCAAAATTCACTGGAATAAGGGGCGCAGGCATGCTCAAGTACTGATATGTGTCTATTGAAATGCTGGCATCTACAAATAAATCACTAAGATAAGATTTTATGCATGCGTACACCTGGTTCAGCTCATTCAATGACACTTTGACATAGTTGTTGCAAGTCAACATGCTATATATCTTTTTTGTCATATTCGCAGTAATCCATAAAAATGACCCCTCCCCCTTATCTGGTTGCATGACCCGGACATTGTGAATTTTCAGATATGTTATAAGTTCTCTTTCTGCCCTTGAAATATTACTAAATTGCCCCTGTAAAGAACCTTGATTTTCAGTAATTAATCTAAAGTGCACCTCATTAATTTTTTCAAATAACGCCAATGTCCCCTGTATTGGGGGATTAAAGATGCTAGACACTTTTTCATTATTTGTAATACTATTACTTTTACCAAACATAACATTCAGGATCAATTTATGAACAAAAAGTTTTAGGTCACAGATGGTCTTAGCTATATTAGCTCTACAACTAGGCATGAAATTGAGGATCTTAGCTAAAATGTTTACCATTGTCTGTGTTACATCAATGGAACTATAGTTATAAATTTTAAAGTCCCCTTCTTCATTTTGATGTATAGACAGTTTATTTAGAAAACCTTTTTCATTTTGATGAGTGGACAATTTATTTAAAACAATGACATTTGCTACCTTTTTTGATGAGCATTCTTCTTCTTTTGTTGATTCCTGGGTCTGTCGTTGTAAGATCCCTTCTGGGCATACTTGTTTCGGCTTGACAAAACACCTGGCCATTGTTATTGTGTTGGTTGTGCATATAATTCCCATTTGTTACATTATTATTAGCATTATGCTGATGCTGTTGATTTGCCATAACGCGTTCACTATGGTGAACAGTTTGAAACTGATTATTTGTTTCAAAATCAAGTACCGTGACATCATCACCTTGTAGTTGATTCTGATTTGTTGTTGCCATGGCACTTATAGTGTTAGGGGAAACAGTTTCTGGTGGATCTGGGTAAGCTTTATTTTTCTCATAGTCTGTTTTGTCTCTTTTTAATTTACGGATTTTTGTGTCCGTGATCTCCATAATTAAAGATTCTATACTTGAAAAGATCCTCCTGAAGTCAAATTCATATCTATGAAATTCAGGATCTGCTTTTATGTTTTTATCTAAGACTTCTAACTGGGCTTGTAATTTGCCCATTTGTTTATCATAGTTGATTACTAGTGCTTCAAGGAACTTAAGCTCTTGCTGATTGAACATTTCAATCAGCTGCAAATGGAATTCAGAGTTTTTAATAAGCCCGGAAGGATACTTCCATTGTCTAAGCCCTTTTGGGACTAGTTTAAATTTTATACATTCTTTAAAATAAAGAATTTCGATCTGTAGTTTCTTAAATTTCAACAATTTGTTATCGAAATCTTTTAGATTAGAGACAATGTTTTTAATGACCATGTTTGCCTCAACTTCATTGCTGTGCAAATCAGTTGACCTCAAATGTAGTGGCATTTTTATGAAATCCGTTAATGTTGGAATTGTTGCCCTACCGATTATCGTAGGGACATTCTGAGTTTCTCCATTCTGTTGTCTTACTTGGTTAAAAGCATCCCCATTTACCATAGATGAACCAGGGGAGGGAGTTAGAACTATAGCTCGAATCGCCTCGGAAAATGTAGGTGTTCCATTTAAACCATTTGATGTCCTGGTTCTATTGGAATTGTCCTGTTCATAAATTCTCCCCGACAGGTCTTCCACTCAGCTGGTCAATTGTTGAATTATAGCAGTCAGAGCTCCTACGGCATTTGCCTCTGTGTTAGAGCCTCCAAGACCACTAGAAGTAGATTCTTGAAAGACTGGGACGGTGGACTGTTACCGTTTGCCATAAAAACTCCAAATAAACGTAAAAAACCAACTCAAGCAAATAAACTCCAAAAAAGCAAAACAGTAATATTCCACACGATTTAATGTTAGCGCTTTCATACACAATTTTACATGCACTTCTTCAGACATTAATTACTCCCAAAATGCAATATGTTTTATAGTCCCCTTAATTGATTAATTACAAAATTAAATGCATTGGATGGAAACCACATGAAAATGATTACTACTTCTCTTGAATTAATTTTATAAAAAATATATATGTATAAATATATAAACATATATATATATATATATATATATATATATATATATATATATATATATATACATATACACATATACATATTCATTCTTGTATATTTGACCTTAAACAAGATGCTTCCCAAATATTTATAAAAAACAAACAATCACATTTAAACCATTACATATCACTCATATATTTACACAAAAAATACATTTATGACTGGTTTTCTTAAAAAACTTGATAAACATAAATATGTCATCTCTCTAAAGCCATTAATTTTAAAATGCACTTGATAGAACAGGCTTCATTTAAGCCTGGAAAAACTTGAGTGTTTGTCAACAATTGCCACTTTAATTCTTTTTCTTCGAGCTTAAGCTCCCATGGACCTCTTCTTATAATCCTATCTATCTGTTCTAAAACTGTAAATGTGAAACTATGAGACTGGTATTCTGCTATATGTCTAGCTAGGGCATTGGTGTTAACATTTCTACTTATGCTATATAAATGGTCATAAATTCATTGCTTAAAACGACGTTCAGTCTTACCCAAATAAAAAGCCGAACATTGGCTGCAAGAAGCTAGGCATGCTATGCCTTGGCTTTCACAATTGAATCTTCCTTTTATGTTGTATTTAATTCCTTTAATTCTCATATATGTGGGTGATGCCATTACTGTAAATATATCCGGACAGGAACATATGTGAGAATTAAAGGTATTAAATACAACATAAAAGGAAGATTCAATTGTGAAAGCCAAGGCATAGTATACCTAGCTTCTTGCAGCCAATGTTCGGCTTTTTATTTGGGCGAGACTGAACGTCGCTTTAAGCAATGAATTTATGACCATTTATATAGCATAAGTAGAAATGTTAACACCAATGCCCTAGCTAGACATATAGCAGAATACCAGTCTCATAGTTTCACATTTACAGTTTTAGAGCAGATAGATAACAATATAACAGGAGGTCCATGGGAGCTTAAGCTCAAAGAAAAAGAATTAAAGTGTCAATTGTTGATAAACGCACAAGGTTTTCCAGTCTTAAATGAAACCTGTTTTATCAAGTGCATTTTAAAATTAAGGGCTTTAGAGAGATGACATATTTATGTTTATCAAGTTTTTTAAGAAAACCAGTCATAAATGAATTTTATGTGTAAATATATGAGTAATATGTAATGGTTTAAATATACACATATGAATATATATATATATATATATATATATATATATATATATATATATATATATATATATATATATGTTTATACATATATATTTTTATAAAATGAATTCAAGAGAAGTAGTAATCATTTTCATGTGGTTTCCATCCAATGCATTTAATTTTGTAATTAATTGATTAAGTGGAATATAAAACATATTGCATTTTGGGAGTAATTAATGTCTGAAGAAGTGCATGTAAAATTGTGTACAAAAGCGCTAACATTAAATTGTGTGGAATACTACTCTTTTGCTTTTTTGGAGTTTATTTGTTTGAGTTGTTTTTTTACATTTATTTGGAGTTTTTATGGCAAACGGTAACAGTCCACCATCCCAATCTTTGTTCACACAAGAATCTGCTTCTAGTGGTCTTGGAGGCTCTAACACAGAGGCGAATGCCGTAGGAGTGCTGACTGCTTTAATTCAACAATAGACCAGCCGAGTGGAAGACCTGTCGAGGAGAATTTTCAAACAGGACAATTCCAATAGAACCAAGACATCAAATGGTTTAAATGGAACACCTACATTTTCCGAGGCGGTTAGAGCTATTGTTCTAACTCCCACCCCTGGTTCATCTATGGTAAATGGTGAGGCTTTTAACCAAATAAGACAACAGAATGGAGAAACTCAGAATGTCCCTATGATAATCGGTAGGGCAACGATTCCAACATTAACAGATTTCATAAAAATGCCACTACATTTGAGGTCAACTGATATGCACAGCAATGATGGTTAGGCAAACATGGTCATTAAAAACATTGCCTCTAATCTAAAAGATTTTGATAACAAATTGTTGAAATTTAAGAAACTGCAGATCGAAATTCTTTATTTTAAAAAATGTATAAAATTTAAACTAGTCCCAAAAGGGCTTAGACAATGGAAGTATCCTTCCAAGCTTGTTAAAAACTCTGAATTCCATTTGCAGCTGATTGAAATGCTCAATCAGCAAGGGCTTGAGTTCTTTGAAGCACTAGTAATCAACTACAATAAACAAATGGGCGAATTCAAGCCCAGTTAGAAGTCTTAGATAAAGACATAAAAGCAGATCCTGAATTTCATAGATATGAATTTGACTTCAGGAGAATCTTTTCAAGTATAGATTCTTTAATTATGAAGATCACGGACACAAAAATCCGTAAATTCAAAAGAGACAAAACGGACTACGAGAAAAATAAAGCTTACCCAGATCCACCAGAAACTGTTTCCCCTAACACTATAAGTGCCACGACAACAACAAATCAGAATCAGCTACAAGGTAATGATGTCACGGCTCTTGATTTTGAAAGAAATAATCAGTTTCAAACTGTTCGCCGTAGTGAACGCATTATGGCAAATCAACAGCATCAGCATAATGCTAATAAGAATGTAACAAATGGGAATTATATGCACAACCAACAGAATAACAATGGCCAGGTTTTTATCCAGGCCGACAACAAGTATGCCCAGAAGGGATCTTACAACAACAGACCCAGGAATCAACAAAAGAAGAAGAATGTTCATCGAAAAAGGCAGCAAATGTCATAGTTTTAAATAAACTATCCACCCATCAAAATGAAAAAGGTTTTCTAAATCAACTGTCTATCCATCAAAATGAGGAAGGGGACTTTAAAATGTATAACTATAGTTCTATTGATGTAATACAGACAATGGTAAACATTTTATCTAAGGGCCTCAATTCCGTGCCTAGTTGTAGAGCTAATATAGCTAAGACTATCTGTGACCTAAAACATTTAGTTCATAAATTGATCCTGAATGTTATGTTTGGTAAAAGTAATAGTATTACAAATAATGAAAAAGTGTCTTGCATCTTTAATCCCCCAATACAGGGGACATTGGCGTTATTTGAAAAAAATAATGAGGTGCGCTTTAGATCTATTACTGAAAATCAAGGTTCTTTACAGGGGCAATTTAGTAATATTTCAAGGGCAGAAAGAGAACTTATAACATATCTGAAAGTTTACAATGTTCGGGTCATGCAGCCAGATAAGGGGGTGGGGTCATTTTTATGGATCAATGCGAATATGATAAAAAGATATATAGCATGCTGACTAGCAACAACTATGTAAAAGTGTAACTGAATGAGTTGAACCAGGTGTACGCACTCACAAAATCTTATCTTAGTGATTTATTTGTAGACGCCAGCATTTCAGTAGACACATATCAGTACTTCAGCATGCCTGCGCCCCTTATTCCAGTGATTTTTGGAACTCCAAAAAATCCATAAAAATATTAATGACCCGCCATTCCGCCCTGTTATAGATGGTCATAAATCTATTACATATGCTTGTGCTGAATGGGTAGATTCCAATTTAAAAATTCCCTTACAGACAGAGAGACAAATCTGTCATGAATCATGGGCCTTTTTAGACCATCTGAATGATTTAATTTTCGATTCTTCTTGTTATTTATTGATTGTAGATATAAAGGACTTATATACAGTCATACCTCAAGATATAGGTCTAGAATGGGTACGTGAGTTTTTGCTCATTAGTCAAGTGGAAGGCCAGGTAATAGATTTGATTATTATTCTGGTGGAAATAGTTTTGAAGAACAACTTTTTTTATGTTTAAAGGCGATTATTTTCTGCAAAAATCAAGGGTAGCTATGGGGTCCCCATGTGGAGGCAGTTTTGCTAATGCAGTTATGGCATTTTGGGAATGAACATTCTTTTTTCCCAACCCTCTTTTTAGAGAAAAAGTTGCTTGGTATACAAGATACCAAGACAACATGTTTTTTATACTGAAAGCAGATGAAAATTTAGCAAAGCAGTTAGTGGAAGTGATGACAGGCTTTACAAATTTTCTTGAATTTACCTTTGAATTCAATAAAAAAGAAATTCATTTCTTAGATATAAAACTTTCTAAGGACAGAAAATATAATAGATATGAATCACAAATCTACAGGAAGCCCACTTATTCGAACTGTTTTTGCACTTCCATAGTAACCATCCTTATCAACAGAAAAGAGTAGGGGTAAAAGGACAGTTGGTTAAAGCATCTAAAATGATTTCTAGTGATGAACAATTTTTTAAAGAATGTGAAAATTTAAGGAAAATGTTTATTAGGCGTGCATATCCAGAAACCCTTATAAAACATTTGACAATTGAGGTCAAAACAAAAAGAAAGTCGGGTCATTTCAAACCTATTTTGACAAAAGGATATATTACAGAAGAAACATCCTCTAGTTCAATAGGCATTGGTAACTTAGAAGAGGTTAAGAATGGTAATCTATCTAATAACTATATGTCTAGTTTTTTGACAGACTTCTCCACTAATGCTATTGATTTTAAAAATGTTTTGATAAGTAATTGGGAGTTTATTTTAGAAGATCGTTCCATTGCCACCATTTTGGGAACGAGACCTCTGGTTACTTTCAGAAGAGGTTTAAACTTAAAAGCTCTTCTAGAAACAAGTAAAATAAATTATAGTCAAGCTTGGGGCATGCATAAATGTGGGCGATGCCATTACGGTAAATATATCCAGACAGGAACATATGTGAGAATTAAAGGTATTAAATACAACATAAAAGGAAGATTCAGTTGTGAAAGCCAAGGCATAGTATACCTAGCTTCTTGCAGCCAATGTTCGGCTTTTTATTTGGGTAAGACTGAACGTCGCTTTAAGCAACGAATTTATGAGCATTTATATAGCATAAGTAGAAATGTTAACACCAATGCCCTAGCTAGACATGTATATCAGAATACCAGTCTCATAGTTTCACATTTACAGTTTTAGAACAGATAGCTAGGAATATAAGAGGAGGTCCATGGGAGCTTAAGCTCGAAGAAAAAAGAATTAAAGTGGCAATTGTTGACAAATGCACAAGTTTTTCCAGGCTTAAATGAAGCCTGTTCTATCAAGTGCATTTTAAAATTAAGGGCTTTAGAGAGATGGCATATTTATGTTTATCAAGTTTTTTAAGAAAACCAGTCATAAATGTATTTTATGTCTAAATGTATGAGTACTATGTAATGGTTTAAATGTGTTTATTTATTTTTTATAAATATTTGAGAAGCATCTTGTTTGAGGTCAAATATACAAGTATGAATATATGGATTCACTTCATAACATTGAAATATCAAAATACTGAAACTCAAAACACTGAAACCAAAATACTGAAAGCTCAAAATACTGAATACTCAAAATACTGAAACTCAAAATACTGAAAACACATATTATGCGTAAACTCAGCTTAAACAACATAAATCATAACAATTTCTACCAAATATATGCAGGGGGGCAAGCCCCCTGCACCCCCCATGTGGGGGGCATATATCAACTCCAAGATTGCACATAGTGTAGTTAAGTGCAATCTTGGAGTAGATATATATAATTAGCAGGGGGTGTGGGGGGTGCAGGGGGCTTGCCCCCATGCATATATTTGGCAAAATTGTTATGATTTATGTTGTTTCAGCTGAGTTTACACATAATGTGTGTTTTCAGTATTTTGAGTTTCAGTATTTTGAGTATTCAGTATTTTGAGCTTTCAGTATTTTGGTCTTCAGTATTATGAAGTTTTGTCATTTTCAGTATTTTGAAGTTTCAGTGTTATGAAGTGAATCCATATATATATATATATAGATATATATATATATATATATATTATATATATCTTTATATATATATATTTTTTATAAAATGAATTCAAGAGAAGTAGTAATTATTTTATGTGGTTTCCATCCAATGTATTTAATTTTGTAATTAATCAATTAAGTGAACTATAAAACATATTGCATTTGATGCCGCAGTGGTACGGCGGTAGCATTGTTACCTCACAGCAAGAGGTTCTGCCATTCAATTCTTGGCTGAGCTTGGGAGTACCTTCTTTGTGGAGTCTGCATGTCCTCCCCGCAGTTGGGTAGCATTCAAAAGACATGCGTGCGTAAATGGGCGTGCCTTCATTGAAGGTTGAGCGTCGAGCTGGCACCTCGGCATTTCCTAAAAATCTACTGCCAATCAGTAGCGGGCCAGAGTTCCACTGTGGCGACCCTTTACCTGGAAAAGCTGAAAGACAAACAACAACATAAAACATATTGCATTTTGAAAGTAATTAATGTCGGAAGAAGTGCATGTAAAATTGTGTACGAAAGCGCTAACATTAAATCATTGTGGAATATTACTGTTTTGCTTTTTTACAAAGAGGTGCTATGACAGAGTCACAAACCTCATACCTGTCCAAACGTTATTCTTTTTTACTGCTCATACATACTATATACTTCTTTTTTGTTTCTTTTATTTCTTCATTTTTCTTTCCTCCTTCTCCAACAGTTTGTGCATAAGTTTTTGTCTCTGGAACTTTTTCTGACATAGACTGTTCTTCTCCTTTTTATTCTCATATTTTTTTCGTGATATCACTCCATGAAATTGCCGCTCCACTTTCTGGCTCACTTTAGTTTACCATTTCTTCCAAATAATCATTCCACAACCCCCCCCCCCCGATTGGAGCATTGTAATTATGCATTTTTCAGAGGTAACTGTCTCTCTTTTAATCTCCTCTGAAAGCTTTCATCTGAATCCATCTCAGTTACATCTACAATCTCCTTTTCCTCCAGTGTCACTGTTTTTTCTGTACCCACATAATCAGAAAAAACTTCTAGTAGCCATTCTACCATTTCAACTACATTTTCAGCAACTTTCACTCCATTTTCAGCAAAAGCTGAATCAGCCATGTTTTCTCCCTGTTCCTCCTGGCTGCCTCTTTGCCTGGACAGGAAACAGGACATTGGGATGTGTAACATACAAAGCCTTCCCCGATTACCAATAGTAGAAGTCCTCTAATGTCCTTGCCAAATGTCTTCTAGTAGTATAATATGACCTCATATCTCCCCTGAAAAGACTGTACTAGCCTGGTGGGACTAACCCAGTCAACAAAAGGACAAAAAAATAAATAAACAAATAAATAAATAAATAATCTGGATCACAGACAAAAATAAATGTATGAAAATGCTCAATACTATGTTACAGTAGTATGCTATTATTGTAATCTAATATAAGAAATTTGGAAAAAAAGTATGTTATCAGTATAAATATTTCAGAGACCTTTAGAGAGCAAATGTAAATAATAACCAAGATGCATGCAAAATACTGCAGTTGTGTTCCAGGGAATCATAAAGGCAACCTTAAATGCAAGATCCAGTGTTAAGTGCATCAGAACTCCAAAAATGTACAAAATGCCTGTTATAAATGCTAATTAGTCATAACACATTAATGTACCAGGGAGATTATATATCCTTTGAAGAGTTCTGTTACATTTGTGAATTTATTTTGGAATATTTATGTATATATTTTACCATATTTGTACTGTAATTTCTGCAGTGTTGATCTACTACTTGAAATAAATAAGTAATAATAATCAGACCCAATATAAAAGTTTCTTAGTGAAACTAGATGTACATCGATTATCAATAATGCATTACAAGTAAAACGTGGGCAAACAAATTATGGGGCACAGACTATAATCTTGTTTCTCAGCAAACTTAAAAAAGGCTCTGCAGCGAATAGCATGAGATACAAGATTCAGACCATATTCCTGTGTGTGTGTGTGTGTGTGTGTTGGGGGGGGATTACAAGTGGAAAAACACAGCATTCAATTAAAGTAACCAGTAGTAATATGAGTACATTCTGTAATCATTTTATTTCTCTTTGTATTATGAAACTCAATGCACACTCTGCTAATATTTTAAAACTGAATCCTACACTTTTAACTTTAATTGTAATACATGCCAGTGCTGCAGAATCCCAAATATTCAGATCCTGCTCATGAGGGGTTCCACCTATATGCACAGGCAAAATGTGTTGTTCCCACGCAGGTGTTAGTTGTATATCTGCGAATGCATGGAGGGTCCTGCCAAAGGCAGCTGGTGAACAAGTTGAGTGAAGTAGAGGAGAAATCTAGTGGGTAAAGAATATGCAGTCATTTTGGATGGGAGACAGTATCAAAATCTTTGGAAAGAACAAGGAAAACTATGGCTACAAGCTTGTTTTCATTGCTGTCTTGGTAAATAGGACAATAGGGCTGTGATGGTGATATAAAGACGTAGAAGTAGAAATATCTTAGTCCAGCTTTAATACTAGTGATCCTGCTGAGTTATGATAGATTGGGAACGTGTGTGTGTGCGTGTGCGTGTGCGTGTGTGTGTGTGTATACGCCCACGTGTATGTATGTGTCAGATGGAAGGGACAACATATGCTGTTTTCAAGTTATGCTGTATCGTCTAATAGCTTGTATTACGGTTGTTTAGATGAGCTGTAATGTCTAATTCCTTATATTTGTATTGTTTTGATGAGATTCTGGTTGAAGTCAGCTAGCAGTTTAGTGACTTGTGATTTCAGTCAAATATGAATTTGAGCAGACATAGTTATGAAAAGAAGCTTCATTCAAATTAAGTAGTCAGTGTGTGTCCTTGTGCCAGTGAACCTGGAGTGGTAGATGTGTGTAGACAAGGTTAGCTCATTCCCCATCCATCTACCAATCTGTCTGTCTACCTGCATGTATGTCTTTCAATCTCTTTTCATTTATTTACACCTTCTGTAGCTATGGCAAGATATTCTAACAAACAACAATGCCTCTCTAGTGGAGCATATTCTTCCTAGACTCTTTCAGTCCACATTTGTAATGCATTTATTAAAGCCTGAAAGGTTTGATTAGATATTCTCTTGAGGCTGATCATATACCAGAGGAGCACTTACACAGGTATCTAGTACTGGCATCTCTTAAACTCTACAGCACCCATACTGGCATTCATCTTGAAAATGGATTATGCTGTTTCTAGTCTTGTTTAGGTCATCTTTCATACCATTCAAAAAATCATAGCAACCTTCTAGTGCATCTCCAGATGCAATTAGGCAAAAGCTTAAAGTTTCATAATCTTTTTTTTTCTAATGAGATGCGATTATTCAGTGAAAACATACTGTGCTAGCTGAAAGTTTTTTTCAAGACTAGTTTTATCAAGAGTTTTAACTAATTTTCACAAATTGCATAGTTGATGATAAACTGAAATGAACAAGGAGATCCCCAAATTTAAGACAGTCATATGCAAATGCATGTATCTGGTGTAGGGGTGTGGGGGAATGCATGTGTCAAAATAAATCAACACTAAATGCCAATGAGATTCAAATGCCTTTTGAATTTTGTAAGGTCATATTTTCAATAACCTTTACAGCTTTTAAAAGGAAATTCCTCATTACAAGGGGCTTAGTGCTTATTAATTTATATGCCTGTGCCAAAAGCTGAATATTAAGTAAATCCATCTATTAAATAGCAAAGCTCATATGTTCTCATGCTGTGTCCTTAACCAATGCTGACTTGCCTTAAAGCTGTGCAAAAAAGAATGAACATGTCCACTTAGGTCAGAAATGTGCCTCATGGAAAAGACAGCTCTTAGTGTTTTTTGAACAGCTTTGCTTCCAAAAAGTGCTTACTTATGAATATAAAAGTGATAAACCTGAGCCGTCTGTTGAGAAAATGAAATCAGAAATTAATAACCTATTTTCATAAGCTGTTATCCATGTGAAGGACTGGCCTCCAGTCCATTTTATACATATATGCATAACAATTATGTAAAAACAGGAAACTATGCTTGCCTTATTCAATCAAACATATTTTGCTACTACCCCTTTTCCTTTAAAACTACTGCCCCTTGGGGGTATCTGTTTTATTGCTCTAAGCATCTCTTCTGAAAATTGTACATTTTATTTATAATTTAGATAACTCTTTGTCTTTGTACATGACATATGCATTCATTGTGGTTCTTTAACTATTACTCTCTTGTATAAGAATACTGTTCTGCAAGTAATTCCAAGTGGTTGTGATTTAGTTTATGGTTGTGTCTTTGCCTTGAACTTCTTTCTGTGAACATTATTAATCTGCTTATTAAACATAGTATGCTCGTCACAGATTTGTTCTAACCACCACAAAACCACTTCATACTAACAAGAATTCTGCCTTTGATGAGTTATTTGATTGTGCTTACACTACATTAAACATAAGATACTGGAAAAGGCTAAGCAGGAAAAACAAACCAAGGAAACAAAATTTGCTAAGGCAACTTATATTTATTTTTAATTCACCAAATAGGAAAGGTACCAATAGCAGCATCTTCAAGAAATTATTCATTCAATTGAAGTTTAAAGAATGACAAAAATTATCTTTTTGTGAGTAAAAGCTTTTTTTTAATGGAGCAGAAAATACTGTATCACATGTCACATATGCAATACTTCCATCATCTCCAGATTTCTAAGTTTTAGAAACCTGATGGGGGCACACACTGGAATGCATGAAGGAAGCTTGTGCTCATCTTTAGCACCATGCTTCATGATATTTTTTTATTATTTTCTTTTCATGAAAATATGGAAATAATACATCACAATGATTACATACACTATCTGAGGTTCAGATAACTTCAGCTATCAGTGAAAGGTAGATCTAGATCAGTGATGGCAAACCTTTTGGGCACAGCATGTCAAAAAGTCAGAAAATGCCCTAACTTGACTCTGCTGGTGTGTCACCCTCCCCAACAAAAGAAAAATAATTCTTTACAAGTTTGAGGTAGTGCTGGTACCATCCTAATCATTTTCTGTCTTTTCTTTTCTTTCTCTGATAGAATATTATCCTCTCCCCCTCATGTTATGCTGCTGGTTATTCCATACCTATCCTTCCCCCTCCTATTACACTGCTGTCCATTGCATACCTACCCATCCCCCTGTTATGCCTAACTCCATTCCAACATACCCTATCTCCCTGTTATGCCTAACTCCATTCCAACATACCCCATCCCCCTGTTATGCCTAACTCCATTCCAACATACCCCATCCCCCTGTTATGCCTAACTCCATTCCAACATACCCCAACCCCCTGTTATGCCTAACTCCATTCCAACATACCCCATCTCCCTGTTATGCCTAACTCCATTCCAACATACCCTATCTCCCTGTTATGCCTAACTCCATTCCAACATACCCTTTCTCCCTGTTATGCCTAACTCCATTCCAACATACCCTATCTCCCTGTTATGCCTAACTCCATTCCAACATACCCTATCTCCCTGTTATGCCTAACTCCATTCCAACATACCCCATCCCCCTGTTATGCCTAACTCCATTCCAACATACCCCATCCCCCTGTTATGCCTAACTCCATTCCAACATAGCCGATCTCCGTGTTATGCCTAACTCCATTCCAACATACCCCATCTCCCTGTTATGCCTAACTCCATTCCAACATACCCTATCTCCCTGTTATGCCTAACTCCATTCCAACATACCCTATCTCCCTGTTATGCCTAACTCCATTCCAACATACCCTATCTCCCTGTTATGCCTAACTCCATTCCAACATACCCTATCTCCCTGTTATGCCTAACTCCATTCCAACATACCCTATCTCCCTGTTATGCCTAACTCCATTCCAACATACCCTATCCCCTGTTATGCCTAACTCCATTCCAACATACCCTATCTCCCTGTTATGCCTAACTCCATTCCAACATACCCTATCCCCCTGTTATGCCTAACTCCATTCCAACATACCCTATCTCCCTGTTATGCCTAACTCCATTCCAACATACCCTATCTCCCTGTTATGCCTAACTCCATTCCAACATACCCTATCTCCCTGTTATGCCTAACTCCATTCCAACATACCCCATCCCCCTGTTATGCCTAACTCCATTCCAACATACCCCATCTCCCTGTTATGCCTAACTCCATTCCAACATACCCCATCTCCCTGTTATGCCTAACTCCATTCCAACATACCCCATCTCCCTGTTATGCCTAACTCCATTCCAACATACCCCATCTCCCTGTTATGCCTAACTCCATTCCAACATACCCCATCTCCCTGTTATGCCTAACTCCATTCCAACATACCCCATCTCCCTGTTATGCCTAACTCCATTCCAACATACCCCATCTCCCTGTTATGCCTAACTCCATTCCAACATACCCCATCTCCCTGTTATGCCTAACTCCATTCCAACATACCCCATCTCCCTGTTATGCCTAACTCCATTCCAACATACCCCATCTCCCTGTTATGCCTAACTCCATTCCAACATACCCCATCTCCCTGTTATGCCTAACTCCATTCCAACATACCCCATCTCCCTGTTATGCCTAACTCCATTCCAACATACCCCATCTCCCTGTTATGCCTAACTCCATTCCAACATACCCCATCCCCCTGTTATGCCTAACTCCATTCCAACATACCCCATCCCCCTGTTATGCCTAACTCCATTCCAACATACCCCATCTCCCTGTTATGCCTAACTCCATTCCAACATACCCCATCTCCCTGTTATGCCTAACTCCATTCCAACATACCCTATCTCCCTGTTATGCCTAACTCCATTCCAACATACCCTATCTCCCTGTTATGCCTAACTCCATTCCAACATACCCTATCTCCCTGTTATGCCTAACTCCATTCCAACATACCCTATCCCCCTGTTATGCCTAACTCCATTCCAACATACCCTATCTCCCTGTTATGCCTAACTCCATTCCAACATACCCTATCTCCCTGTTATGCCTAACTCCATTCCAACATACCCTTTCTCCCTGTTATGCCTAACTCCATTCCAACATACCCTATCTCCCTGTTATGCCTAACTCCATTCCAACATACCCTATCTCCCTGTTATGCCTAACTCCATTCCAACATACCCCATCCCCCTGTTATGCCTAACTCCATTCCAACATACCCCATCCCCCTGTTATGCCTAACTCCATTCCAACATACCCTATCTCCCTGTTATTCCTAACTCCATTCCAACATACCCTATCTCCCTGTTATGCCTAACTCCATTCCAACATACCCTATCTCCCTGTTATGCCTAACTCCATTCCAACATACCCTATCTCCCTGTTATGCCTAACTCCATTCCAACATACCCTATCTCCCTGTTATGCCTAACTCCATTCCAACATACCCTATCTCCCTGTTATGCCTAACTCCATTCCAACATACCCTATCTCCCTGTTATGCCTAACTCCATTCCAACATACCCTATCTCCCTGTTATGCCTAACTCCATTCCAACATACCCTATCTCCCTGTTATGCCTAACTCCATTCCAACATACCCTATCCCCCTGTTATGCCTAACTCCATTCCAACATACCCTATCTCCCTGTTATGCCTAACTCCATTCCAACATACCCTATCCCCCTGTTATGCCTAACTCCATTCCAACATACCCTATCTCCCTGTTATGCCTAACTCCATTCCAACATACCCTATCTCCCTGTTATGCCTAACTCCATTCCAACATACCCTATCTCCCTGTTATGCCTAACTCCATTCCAACATACCCCATCCCCCTGTTATGCCTAACTCCATTCCAACATACCCCATCCCCCTGTTATGCCTAACTCCATTCCAACATACCCCATCCCCCTGTTATGCCTAACTCCATTCCAACATACCCCATCTCCCTGTTATGCCTAACTCCATTCCAACATACCCCATCTCCCTGTTATGCCTAACTCCATTCCAACATACCCCATCTCCCTGTTATGCCTAACTCCATTCCAACATACCCCATCTCCCTGTTATGCCTAACTCCATTCCAACATACCCCATCTCCCTGTTATGCCTAACTCCATTCCAACATACCCCATCTCCCTGTTATGCCTAACTCCATTCCAACATACCCCATCTCCCTGTTATGCCTAACTCCATTCCAACATACCCCATCTCCCTGTTATGCCTAACTCCATTCCAACATACCCCATCTCCCTGTTATGCCTAACTCCATTCCAACATACCCCATCCCCTGTTATGCCTAACTCCATTCCAACATACCCCATCCCCCTGTTATGCCTAACTCCATTCCAACATACCCCATCTCCCTGTTATGCCTAACTCCATTCCAACATACCCTATCTCCCTGTTATGCCTAACTCCATTCCAACATACCCTATCTCCCTGTTATGCCTAACTCCATTCCAACATACCCTATCTCCCTGTTATGCCTAACTCCATTCCAACATACCCTATCTCCCTGTTATGCCTAACTCCATTCCAACATACCCTATCTCCCTGTTATGCCTAACTCCATTCCAACATACCCTATCTCCCTGTTATGCCTAACTCCATTCCAACATACCCTATCCCCCTGTTATGCCTAACTCCATTCCAACATACCCTATCTCCCTGTTATGCCTAACTCCATTCCAACATACCCTATCTCCCTGTTATGCCTAACTCCATTCCAACATACCCCATCTCCCTGTTATGCCTAACTCCATTCCAACATACCCTATCTCCCTGTTATGCCTAACTCCATTCCAACATACCCTATCTCCCTGTTATGCCTAACTCCATTCCAACATACCCCATCCCCCTGTTATGCCTAACTCCATTCCAACATACCCCATCTCCCTGTTATGCCTAACTCCATTCCAACATACCCCATCTCCCTGTTATGCCTAACTCCATTCCAACATACCCCATCTCCCTGTTATGCCTAACTCCATTCCAACATACCCCATCTCCCTGTTATGCCTAACTCCATTCCAACATACCCTATCTCCCTGTTATGCCTAACTCCATTCCAACATACCCCATCTCCCTGTTATGCCTAACTCCATTCCAACATACCCCATCTCCCTGTTATGCCTAACTCCATTCCAACATACCCCATCTCCCTGTTATGCCTAACTCCATTCCAACATACCCCATCTCCCTGTTATGCCTAACTCCATTCCAACATACCCTATCTCCCTGTTATGCCTAACTCCATTCCAACATACCCCATCTCCCTGTTATGCCTAACTCCATTCCAACATACCCTATCCCCCTGTTATGCCTAACTCCATTCCAACATACCCTATCCCCCTGTTATGCCTAACTCCATTCCAACATACCCCATCTCCCTGTTATGCCTAACTCCATTCCAACATACCCCATCTCCCTGTTATGCCTAACTCCATTCCAACATACCCTATCTCCCTGTTATGCCTAACTCCATTCCAACATACCCCATCTCCCTGTTATGCCTAACTCCATTCCAACATACCCTATCCCCCTGTTATGCCTAACTCCATTTCAACATACCCATCTCCCTGTTATGCCTAACTCCATTCCAACATACCCTATCCCCCTGTTATGCCTAACTCCATTCCAACATACCCTATCTCCCTGTTATGCCTAACTCCATTCCAACATACCCTATCCCCCTGTTATGCCTAACTCCATTCCAACATACCCTATCCCCCTGTTATGCCTAACTCCATTCCAACATACCCTATCCCCCTGTTATGCCTAACTCCATTCCAACATACCCTATCTCCCTGTTATGCCTAACTCCATTCCAACATACCCCATCCTCCTGTTATGCCTAACTCCATTCCAACATACCCTATCCCCCTGTTATGCCTAACTCCATTCCAACATACCCTATCTCCCTGTTATGCCTAACTCCATTCCAACATACCCCATCCCCCTGTTATGCCTAACTCCATTCCAACATACCCTATCTCCCTGTTATGCCTAACTCCATTCCAACATACCCTATCCCCCTGTTATGCCTAACTCCATTCCAACATACCATATCCCCCTGTTATGCCTAACTCCATTCCAACATACCCTATCCCCCTGTTATGCCTAACTCCATTCCAACATACCCTATCTCCCTGTTATGCCTAACTCCATTCCAACATACCCCATCCCCCTGTTATGCCTAACTCCATTCCAACATACCCTATCCCCCTGTTATGCCTAACTCCATTCCAACATACCCTATCTCCCTGTTATGCCTAACTCCATTCCAACATACCCTATCCCCCTGTTATGCTTGTGTCCATTCCATTCCTACCCTCTTGTGCTATGATTTTTTTTCCATTCCATACCTACCCACTCCCCTCCCTCTCTTCTCCTGTTATGCTGCTATTTCAAACCAGTCCATCATCCTCCTGTCATACTTCTGTCCACTCCATACCAACACTGTCCTCTTCCTGCTATGCTTGTGCCCATTGCATACCTACCTCCATCAAGCTATTTATTTTGTTTGGTCTGATGAAGTTCTAAATGTTTAGGACAAAGGCACTTATCTTAAATATATATATATATATTTCTTGTTTAGTTGTGTAATGTGTGCCGAAAATAAAGTGTGCAGTGTTACTAAAGATGCCCTGTGCAGTGAACTGCCTGTTTTTCTGCTCATTTAAACTCATTTATTGTTTTCATTTTTTTTAGTTGTTTTAATGCTGCTTGCATTTTAAATAAATAACCTTTTCACAACTTACTTTACCTTCTTCCTGCCTGACACTGTGGAGAGGTGATGCCACCAATATTATTGTGAAGTCTGAAGTGTGGGTGGACTGGATCGATGTCAAAGGAAAAAACTTCAAAGACCAATTCACGTAAGGTTCAAGTATTACACCCTTTATTAACTTGCAGCAAAGAGTCAAAGCATGCAGGCAGAAGGATTTGTCTAAATTACTAGTGAGCAGTATGCTACTTTTATACAGTTCTATGAAATGTTAGTATTTTATTGTTGACGTAGTTAGACACAGCTTTCTGTATTGTTTTACAGAAAATGTTACTTAGATTTCCTGCTGACATGTTCATATTTAAAACTCACTATGTGTTACATAGAAAATGTTACTTAGATTTCCTGCTGACATGACTGGATTATTGTTGATTTACAAAAACATTTGAGAAAAACAACCTGGCCTTGGGGCTTAGTTTTAGCCAACCACATCCTTTCAATTCTTTAATTGTGCAGTTCTAATATATATGTGTTACATTTTGCCTAGATTCAAGGTACATTTTAGCTTAGGTACAAGTAATGCTGACTACGGTTTATACTTTTAAGCAGCCTTTGTTTTCAATATCAATAGCTTTGGCGCTGTGTACTTTCTCATGGCATAAGCAGAAAATCAATAACTCTTTGTTAAGTCTCATGACACTAGTAGAAATGAAACACTTCTTATTATTTTCATGACATTAGCAGAAATCAAATGCTTCTTGTTAATTTCCATGGCATAAGCAGATCATAGATGCGCATATTTTTATGATATAAACAGGATTGGAATGTCTTTAGTAGCTGTGCAGATTTATGCAGTGTGAACAGAATAAATGTATTAACCCTTTTAAACCTCGAATGCACTAAGCATGCATATTACTAATACATATTTTTCTAACAATCAACTTCAGCTTCCTTCTCTCGTGTGCTGCTGAATCTTGTCCTGATTGGTTAATCTGCAAGCTCAGATAATCAGTCAGCTTGAAGAAAAGTGGAGACAACATTGAATTCCAGGTTTCCGGGTTTACATCGTAAACTCCAAACATCAGCACAAACCACTTTATTTCTAGACAATCCTGATAAAAGAATAAAAAAACATACAGGTCTTCTTTAACTTTTCTGGTAGGCCAGCATGTCACTGAAAATATTATGATGCGTCACCTTTGACACATGGGTCATAGGTTTGCCATCACTGATCTAGATTATTGTTTAAAGATCACATCACCACAGGCATTTTTGGGAGTGAAGGTGACATCTAGGTCAAGCATGATGGCAGATAATCTCAGCTGTTGCAGTGGTCCAAGTAGTGTGGCAGAGTTACTAAAGTCCAAGGTACACATGTGGTTTGGTTTGTTGGAATAAAGCTGTTTTTTTATTCATTTTGTGGCTGCATTTCCCTTCTTTGGGTACCTTGAACTTTTTACTGGTGATTTTTTGGTACCTTGGCATGCGTTTTTACATTTATTACAAGAGAATCTTACAAAAGTGATACAGGTGGTGCTCCAGGAAACAATTTTATCAAAGGAAGCTTCCAACAAACAAGATAAAATTCTTTAACAGGATACTGCTGTCATCTCACTACAAAGTAAAGACTTTAATGGGCAAATGGAGCTTGTGGCCTTGCATGGTATACAGATTGTTGAGCTTCAACAAAAGTCTAACACTATCAACCTGAAGCTGAGTGACTTAGAACTGGAGTCATCATCATAAATGAATGTTTATTGTTATCTCTAAAGGGAAAGCGGAACATGACCTGTTAGGGTTTATGAGGTCACAGTTGAATGAAGTGCTACACTTGACAAAACTCCCAGTGTTGGAAACAGCACACAGAGTCCTATCTAGGAATCCTATGCCCACCTCCCCTAGTCAAATGATTGTCCACTTTTGGGTATTAACAACAGGGTGTACACTCTGCAGAAAAGGAAGGAGATGGGCCAGGAGATGCAGATTACTGGAACGTGCATTGGGGTCGCACCTGTTTACAATAATGCTTTATTTTTGAAATGCAGATCCATGGTCCTTGTGATAAGAAGAGTTAAAGACATAGGAGAAGAAGTCAATTATGCTTCCCAGCTTTGCTACATATTGATTTTGTAGAGGTTACCAAAAATTTTTTATGGCCTTGAGGAGGCACATGCATTCCTGGATTTATGCCTTCAAAAAAGGATGGCAGAGCAGTAAATCAAGGTTTTTGGAGTATGGAAATTGATATTTCCCAGAAGGACAAAAGAAAAATAGACAGAAATAATATACCAGTAAATCCCTTGTGGGCAAGAGATATAAATCTGTCATGAATACTAATGTATACCAATTTGCCGGGAAACTGAAAGGGGAAACAGCTCTGTTCCCTGAAGTAGTTGCCTCTGTCCTGCTTTCCAATCACTTTGCCCCATTAAATTACTGAGACAGAGCCAGAACCAGCACTAGGCAACCTTGGCAGGTGCCTAGAGCCCATGTCGGCTAGGAATCCCCACGTTGACTGGTGGGGGGGGGGGGCTTCACAATAAAAATTGAAAATAAAAATCTTTTATGACTAAAGGGACAAGCCAGGTGTTAGAAATGAACACATCAAGCACTGGGACCTCATGGGAAAACTTCCACATAGCAAGCCCAGTGTTAGGAACTGAATACAGCAAGCATTAGGACCTCATAGGAGAACTTCTGCACTGCAATCCCAGAAACCTGAGAATAACATCATAATGTTAGCTTTAAAAACTGTGCAGGAAATTTAAGTAGGATATGGCAGCCCAAATTTAGAGCGTGGGTAGTGAATGTAATATTTTTTAGGAGATGGCATTGTATAGAGCTGAAGGTGAGTGCAGTCTTTTCTTTCATTTAGGATGGCAACTAAGCCCTGCAATCCCTTATGGTGTGTGTGTGTGTGTGTGTGTGTGTGTGTGTGTGTGTGTGTGTGTGTGTGTGTGTGTGTGTGTGTGTGTGTGTGTGTGTGTGTAATGCCCAATTAGGGACATTGTTTTATTAAGTGACTTTCCTCAGAGTCAAACACTGAACTTTAATTATTGGCAGACAAGTACCTTAAACCATCACACTAGCTGCTAGGTCTCCTTTAATTTTATTTATTTATTTATTGCCTTTGTAAATCACTGAGGATTAGAGTGCCTCTCAATATCAGTCATAGAGTTCTGAAATTGTGCTAAACAGTCTCAGTGGTGCAACAAGTAGCACACATGCTTTTGGTGCAGAAGGCTGTTGGTTCTTTTCCCACACCAGGTAGATCTCTGACACTATCATGCTGCATAAGGTGGGGGGGGGGTCAGATGCCTGAACCTGTAGTTGGTTATCAGTCGTTACCTATTGCATATCGCCAGCATACCATTTTTTTTATGTAACACAGGCAATTTATTTTTCAAGAGCAGCAGGCACTGAATTTGCAGATGCAGCTCTGAAATGCAAAGTTGTTTGCCAGCAATGTCTTCATTAGTTACAGTCCGTTTTAATGTAGAATTATTCATATGACTTTTACTTCTGTACAGATTGTGCATATTTACTGATATTTGTGGGTTATAATAACAACTGTTTGAGTAGCCTTTTGTGGTTGAAATGTTAAGAAATTGGCAGTCTTGCCATTATTGGTTCATACATTTTGTTTCATTGCCTACTGAAAAATGTTTAAAACAACAAACACACTCTAACAGATGATATTGTACTAAACAAAGAAAATAATTTAATGCAATCAGAAAGGTGAATCAAAGTCACATACATTTATGCATGGTCTTAAAAATGTGTGCAGGGGGCCCATGGTTTGAACACCACCCAGAAGCACACTTAATCCAATGCTAGCTAGATGTATTTTCTATGAATGTTTCTTTCAATGCAGTTTCAAAGAATGTGAGTTTCAAGGGCAGAGAAGTTTACGGTTGCTCATACTAACTCTGTTTTCATTGAGAGATTGTATTGTTTTGTTTAGAAAATGGCTATCAATGTATTTGCTAAAAAATTGAAATAAATGTTTAAAATTAAATCCAAATATCTATAATCAATGTAGAAGTAAAGAAGAAAGTAGTATGCACATTGACAGAATTGATGAGTTGTTTATGTTAACTGGCAGAGAGGAAGGCAAGCAAATGGACACTGGAAAGGTTGCTGTGTGGAAACACTGGGGAGCTATGGGCACTGGGGAGGTAGGGATGCGCCTGATCCATTAACCTGCTTGGGGTCCCATTTGACATTTTCTGGCTCAGAATGAGGCAGATAAAAGGGATAAAAGCTCACTTTTCTGCACACTGGATCCAGAAATTGCTGAGGTGGCAGAACTGGAGAAATCACTCAGTTTCATACCTGGAGTTCCAACCAAAGAGACCATGAATGCTCCTACTTGACTGAATCATATTACAAGTTATTGTTACTCATTAACAATGTTTATATTCTGTTTATTATACCCTAGTCACAGTGTGAATTCTGACACATGGAGGCATGGCAGGTAATCCTTTGGATAGTATGATGTCTTTATATATAAGAGCAACAGCTTTATTGTGAATATTAGCTGTTACTTGTATGTCTTATTCTATTATGGAGCATGAAATGGATACAGTAATTTTGTTTTTAAGACTTTACAAAGAGCATAGATTACCTTGTGATGTTTTAACTTGAATTAGGTGTTTAATTCTTTAACTGTAAATATACTAGATAATGGTTATAGGTTATATTAAACATGGACACCACATTTTTATCCTTTCTAATGTGTGACATATTGCTCATTCAGAGATTGGAGTCACAGCCTTTTGTTCATTCCCATGGATACTGCTTGTGTATAATCAATTGATAGTTGAATTGTTAACTGATAGCAAGCTTTTAGAGTGTTTATTAAGCCTATCATTTAAATCCTGTGTATTTTTCAATTAACGTTATGTCTTGTTTGCTTTGTAAAGTTCTGATGGGTCAGACTTCTCCAATCAGTGTTGATTCTGGTCTACCTGATTCATTGAGAATCATAATGTGGAATGTGAAAGGAACTGATACTCCTTATAAAAATGTTGCCTGTTTTAGTGAAATACAAAAACAGAATCCACACTTAGATTCTGTATAGGAAACAAAATTAAACACAAAATGCTGTAAGTTGTTTCTCAAGCAGTGCAAAGGTTAGATAACATATAGTTGTGCACAAGGAGCCAAACAAGGGGCCTTACTTTTAGTCAGTGGATGCCTAAATTTGGAGCCTGGTATTACTAAATGTGGCAAACAGGGGAACAGGGAAGCAACTATGATTAAAAATAAGAACCATCCACTGACTTAAGGATAGTTTTACAGTCCTAATCAGAATGATATTACCCCTACTACAGGGTTCCCAAAACCATCATAGAGCATAGGTGATTTCAGTGTCATTATGCATGTGGATATGGACAAGTTAGCGGGTATGATGTTGTGAGGTATTGCCATTTGTGCCAGGGAGAATAGGTCAATGCGAGTATAACATATGCCAGCACAATTTGCTGGAGTTTTGTAAATAATTTTGTGTCATTTGGCTATCACACTAACTTGAGCAGATGATTGAGTTAAGAAGAGTTAAAAATGTATTAACAGTGTTATTATAACTAATTAAATGTATATGTTTGAACAAAGAATTCTGGAATGGAAAAGTAGATATTTTTTTTGAAATTGCATAATTTTGAAATACTGCAACAGATCTTAGAAAAGCTCTGCATGTGTATTGTACCACAGTCAGGTGATCAAATGTGATGTCATTCTATAACCAGCACTGAGAGGATGGAACTCACACAGTGACTTGTTTTGCTTAGTTTTCTATGGAACCTGTTATAAAAATCTATGACATTTAGTTGAATTAGTTGTTCAGTCTGTTAGAAGCTCATCACCTTGCCTTGTAGAAGTAAGCATCTCAGCATGTAATATTGCCTTGCTGTATTAAGTTAGCTAGGGAACAGTTATTCTTTAGACAGTCAGAGAATACAGTGAGATTAGCTAAGTATTGTTTTTCTGCATCTGTTTGAATCTATCTGTGTTATTTTTATTTCTCCTGTGATTGAAACTCTGGTGTTTATTATACTTAGATATTTAGTATTCTCATGTTTTCTATTTTATTAGTTATTATTAAATATTTTTATAACTTTTTATAACTTTCATTGTGGCTGGTCTTTTAGAGAATACTTTTAATATCTTGAAAGTACTTGTGCTTATTTTAGAGACCCATTTTTTTTTTTTTTTTTGGTATATTACTGTTTTGACTCAGACTTTCAGCCTGCTGGAGCTGCCAGTGGGTTTGTCTTAGAAGCTTTGGAAGCTATTATATTCTATGCAAGATATAACCCATATAGCTTAGCCTACTGCAGAAGTGATCATTCCAACATCTACTGTTATGGTAAGTTTACTTACACAAATGTACTTTTTCCTAATCAGTTTCTGTAATTACCTTTTTTTCACTAATCTAGCAACTTGGAATTCCTGTTAAGACTCAGTAATAGGCTTCTGATAACACAGATGTTATTTTGTTCCTTCTACTTAAAGCCAGCTTTTTATCCTTTTAAAGGTTCTAAACATATCCATTTTTGTTTATCAAAAATGCATCTGAACAATGTGTTAGGTTGCTGTTGACATCCTCTTTCTTACTAGGTATATACTCAGGACTGTGTAGACTTAGTGGTTTGTCAAGATGTTCCTGCTGATGTCCTTATTCCTATTAGGAAAATATTAAATACTTTGTGCTCTAGTAGCTTGTCAGGCTGCTACAGCCTCCCCATTTATATTTATGGTATTATGAAGCAACAAAGTATCTAACTGTGCTCTCTCTGTAGACATTTTACACAGTGCCTTGAACTGATGAAAGTTATATCCAATTATAACATATTTGTCAGTTTATGTGCTGAGACCAAAGGATACAATACTGTGCCAAAATGTTTGAATTTCTGCATAGGTATTAAGAATCTTTCTTATTTCCATCAACACATGTCACATCTCCCTTTCTCTTGTCATAGTGATTAGACTGACAGACATAAAGTTCTTTAATAAGTGGTGTCATGCTTCCAGAATTGAGTAATCACTTCAGTTCCTTTCTATCCAGCAACACCTTTAGTTAACTTATTTTCCATGAATGTGGTATATTTAGTTAACTTGGTATCAGCACATAGGCAGTTTATTGACTCTATTGGTCTAGCAGTCATTTCATACATATATACATATATACAAGCAAATATTTCAAGCATGGGCATTAATGCCTTTCTAGCCCGCCAATATACCAAAACACTTGTTCCCATAATAAGTAGCCAGACTGTTCTTAAAAATATCTAAACTAATATTAGCTTTAATGTAATTTGGTAGTCTGTTCCATGCACCAGCCACTCTCTCAGAGAACCAATTAGTACACTTCTCATTCCTATAAAATCTTCCACATAGGTTGTCTGACGATTCTCTTGTACTTTTTGATAACCCCAAACATTGCAAGAAATAGTTATCTCTAAATACCCTATATATCTGAATAAGATCTCCTCTCAGATATTTATAAGAGACACTGTACAAGTTCAGATATTGTAGTCTTTCATAATAACTTAAATGTTCACATCCATGCCCCTGGTATATTTCCACTGTACTCTTTCCAGATTACTCATGTTTATTTTCTTATAAGGTTTCCACATTGTTCTTCCATGCTGAAGTTTGGGCGTAATGTAACTAACAAACAATCCCCGGGATTCATGAAGCTTGTGCCAGGTTCAGGCGTAGTGTCGGCGATCTAACACCAAATATGGCTGCCGAGCGATTCAGGTACGAGCTGTTTCCATGTGCACTACCTGCATATGCTACACCCGCACAGCTCCCGGTGCCTGTATGCACAGCAATGTAGCATGCAAATGAAGGTATATAGTGATTCAGGAAGTGGTGCAGGCATAGTGTAAGCATACAGAAATGTAAACCGAAAAAAATGGTTTACATTTTTCAAACATAAAATCGGAGCCATGACAACAAACCAAACTCACGTATTATACTGTTAATATATGCCAATGGCTAAATATATAGCCATTGGAATAAAACAACATGCACAAAATATGAAAAAGAACATTTAATATTATGCCCACACTAACGAGAAGTTAAAGCGCAGAGCATCGGTGCGCAAAGGAGATCACAAGGAATATACAAAAATATAGAATAAAACTGCAATGAAACATATATCACGATTTCCCCATAATAGTCAATGGCAGGCATGCTACACCATACTCATGGCGCAAGGGTTGCTAAGGGGCAGTGACAGTGCTATGCACAGTAGCTAGGAATTAGCAGGCAATGCCATGCAAATGAGAGGAGTAATAGTGAATCGCAGATTTCCCGCTGGTGTAAGGATGCACAAAACAGCGTAGCGTTACAACACCGAGGTGAGCCCTTGAGATAAAAGTGACATCAGGAGAGGGGTGTGTTGCCATTGCTGTAAGCACATTGGAGCATTGCTAACCCGGTTTGCCTGTTGCTAAGCAAAGCTGCAGGATAGGGGTGTGTTGAAGTAGCCATAGCTTTGCTTAGCTGAGAACACACAAGGTAACCGAATGTGCATGTGAACATGGATGAAAACATGCTGTAAACCTGGTAAACGGCTGTGGGCGGCACGCACCAGAGCAGAAACAGGAAGGATATGGGAAAAAGATAAGGAAATGCTGCAGCATGGAAATAGGAGTACAAATGAGTAATTAACACCTAGGAACCCACAGTGGGCCATTGACAACAGCTAACAAGGCTGCTATCAGCTACCTGCAAAATAGGAAAGGGGAGGTGCCGTACTGCAAAGAAAACAGAACTGTCACAGCAGCTACATAACACATTTCGCAACACATTCCTGGGTCGGGACAGTACAAAACAAGAAAGCCGGCAGCTGGATGCATGCCTGTCAATGGGAGGGGATTCGGGTTGAAATGTGAAATAAACGGCAACAGATAAATCATGGCAGGCAAGCATAATTCAACACCAAAGGCCCAACAATTGCAGTACTTGCTGTAAAACCCATAATTAAGATACCCTGCAGCTGGAATTGCACATACACACCCAATGACATCAGCAGCATCCATAGCACAATAGTATAAAGTATGAAAGCACCTCACACACACTTGTGTATTCCCAAACACTCTGCACCATCGGTGTAAACAGACAGGGATCTTTTAAAATGTACATGTTAGGGGCTGCCATAGCTTTGATTCATCAGCATGTGTTGGAGACTGAAGGTGGTATGGAGGATGATGCTGACAACCACCTCAGGCACCAGAGGAGGAGAAGAGTGTTCAGACCAAGGGTAACCTACCAGGGGATAAATCATCTGGAGATAGTAGAGCATTACAGGGTGGACAGGGACACCATACAGCAACTTGTTGAGCTGTGCCGGCCAAACCTCAGAGTGAGAAATAGAGCGGAACCCATCCCAGTGGACACGAAGGTATGTGTAAGCTTGAGAATACTAGCCACAGGTACCTTCCAATGGCCAACTGGGGATATCCTGGGAGTCTCACAGGCATCAGCATCCAAGGTACAACACCAGTTCCTTGATGCCATGTTACCACATGCCAATGAGCACATATACTTCCCCTGAATGCAGGAGGAGTTGGCCGGCAATATGCGTCTCTTCCACCGTGTGGCAGAATACCCAGAGGTACTGGGTGCAATAGACTACATGCACATACACATCAAGTCACCACCCAGTGTGCAGGGTAGGCACTACATAAACTGCAAGGGATACTCCTCCATCAACTGCCAGGTCATGTGCAATGCCCAAGGCATTATCATGGATGCGTGTGCTGGCAGCCCTGGAAGCTATCACGACTCCCACATCTGGCATGCCTCATAGCTGTATCAGGTATTTGCCGGGGGGGGCATCCCATATGGCCACCTGGTGGGGGATGCTGGCTATGCACTGGAACCGTGGATGATGACTCTCATCAGCAATGCACACAGACCCATGCAAGAACTCATTAATGAGGCACATGCACAAACCAGAATCATCATAGAGCGTGTATTTGGGATGCTGAAATCATGGTTTCATTGCTTGGGCATATCTGGTGGAGCCTTGCAGTACTCTCCAGGCACATGTGCCCACATCTTCACAGTATGTGCCATGCTACACAATATGATCCTGTGGAAACAACTGCCGCAGGGACAGAATGGTAAAGGCCCTCACAGTCCACCACCATTGCCAAGGGCCCCACAGGCACAGAGGTACTCAGACCACAAGCACCCTGAGTCAGCCCCAGTAGACAGATAGAGGCATGCCCAATATGCCCATGTCTTGGCAAAGAGCGAATGTATAGCACACACACTGACAGTTTAGGCACCTATGGACTGACACCCTTCTCCACCTGCACACACAGTAAACATGGATGGCACACACACAAGACCACCAGTAAATTGTCATGTACAGGTGGTCTACTGTGTGCATCCTACAGAGGCAGCCCTCAACTATTACACACACAACTGCTATTGGCACAAGATAAGTCAACACCTAAACAGTAAATTAAGCTATCAGCATGTGCTGATACTGTATGTATAGGTTCATAGGTACATAGGTAGGTACTTGGCTAACTGCCTGAGGCCATTCATATGCCTAGCTGAAATGTGGCAGCTGTCATCACCCCATTGATTAACTAACTGTCCCTCTGTGGAGCAGAGCCAATTGTGGGATCCTTGGCATGTACCCACTGTTCCCCATCCACTCTGCAAGGTGTCCCTGGAGTGTTAGTGAGGGGCTCCATAAAATGTAATCAGGGGTGTAGTTCCAAAGCATGGGGAGCACCTGTGACAGGAATCTGTCACTCCAGCATCTTCCAGTTATGGTTGTAGCAAGGTTTAGCTCATTACAGTGTGTGGCTGACTGTGACATGGATTTCCATAGGTGGAGCATATCCATTAATCCTGACTTGGACATGGCTTTGTTGGGCAGCAAAGATCATCTTTGAGTAAATGAGATGCCACTGAGTAATGCAAGAGTTCATGCAGTCTGGCAGCATAGGACACATGTCTGAGGCTAGTAATGCTCTTGGAGAGGTATGTGCGTGGACCCTCCAGCTGTTGGATGTGTCTTCTGAGGTACACCCCAAATAGATTATCATACTCGATGATGGGATTGATGAGTGATGAGTAAAGGGGCACAATAACCTCAGTATGTCTAATTCGAACCCTTAAGTAATCAGATGGCCTACATAGACGGATGGCCTAATTACTTTGAAGATATGCTTATCAAAGGAGAGATCACTATCTAATGTAGTCCCCACATACCCATTACCTCATCTGTATTACAGTGGCTGCCACTCATGTGTTAATATGTGGGTGTTTCATTTTCCCAACATGGAATGACCATGCAGTTTGTGGCCTTTAGCTGGAGGCCATGAAAGTGACACCCTGTGTTGGGCTATGTGAGGCCCCTTGAAGGATGTCTGTGACAGCTGGACTGTCAATTATGGCTCCCAGTTTGCAGTAATCACCAAACATGGTCTGCTGTAGTCTACCTGTGTTTGCCTATACCTCTGAGAAGTATATGGCAAACAGTACGGGTCCCAGGACTGAGTCCTGTGGGACACCAGTTGTGACTGGTTAAGAGTTGGACCTGGAGACTGCTAGGCTTACCATGTGGGTTCTGTGTGTAAGAATGTTGGCAACCCAACCTGTGATGTATGGATGTATGCACTGGCTGGTAAGTTTATAAACAATACCTAAGTGGGGAATGGTGTCATAATCCTTAGCGAGGTCCAGGTAGTATGTGTGAACTACCACACCCCACACCAAAAATATAGGTGACTGTAAGAAATCAAACAGGTTCAGTAGGCATGATCTGCACTCAATCAAGCAGACCTGGGTTGGGTCGAGTGTCTGGAGGTTCACAATGTCTCTGTTAATGAGTTCCATGATGATGTGCTCCATAGCCTTGCAGACCAGGCAAGTTAGGCTTATAGGGCAATAGTTCCCGGGGTCCATTGTGGGGCCACCTTTGTGGAGTGGAATCACTGTTGCTGTGCGCCACTCTGTGGGTATGTAACCTGTAGAGAGTCTGTGTTTGAACAGTGTGTTTAGGTGAGGGGTTAGTTCATTTGGAGTTCATGTAAGCTACAGCCTGGGACACTGTCCGGTCCCATTGAGGCTGTATTTGTGGCTTTGGATAGGGCTGTTTTATCCTGTATGTCAGTGATTGCCAGGGCCGTACATTCTTCTGGTATGGTTAAGGGACGTTTAGGGGTTGAGAGGGGTGTGAAGTTTGCACTGAACCTGTCTACCAAAATGCTAGCAATATCAGTCGGTTCAGTGTATTTTGTGCCAGTCTGCACAAACTCTGAGCAGATCTGAGAGTTCCCACTTAGGTTCTTGACATAGCTAAAGAACGCTTTGTGGTTGTCTGTAGGGTCCTTGGGAAATTGTCTTTTGAAGCTAGCCTTGGATGATTTCATGAGGGATCATAGTTTCTTGCTGATACTGATCAGGGATGTCTGTCCTTCTAGGGATTTTGTTCTTATCTGTACTAGTTACCTCCTACTATTGTAGAGCCTGTATATAGCAGGGGTCCACCAGACCGGTTTCCTGTTCTTGGAGGAGTGAGTCTAGGTTAGACTTGGGATAGCACGATCCATGCATTCCTGCAGATGATCATAGAGTGCCTTTGTATAGGTTTCAGCATCTTGGACAGCATTGTCCATTGGCATGGGGGCTGTAAACCGTTCCACCTCAGGCATAAGCAATGTGAAGTCTACTTTGGAAAAGATTTTCACGGTGGTTTCCTTGTTTGGGGTTGTGGGCAGAATGTGAATATCCAGAGTCATTAGTCTACGGTCTGATCTAACCAGCGAGGGGTTGACGTCGGGTGTGGAACACTGGTCGCCCATGTTGGTGATGACCAGGTCCAATATATTATTCCCTCTGGTGGGAATGTAGATCACTTGTTCCAGGGCATTTGAGTTGAGAAATTAAGGAAGTGCTGGGCAAGGGAGTTAGTACTCAAGTAGTTCTCCCATTTAATGTTTGGGTAGTTGAAATCACCCAGTATTAGGGTGTTTGGTAGGACCCGCATATTTCCCAGTGTCCCTGGAAATGTGGAATGTGGGTCCTGGGTCATGGTGGGTGATCTGTAGCAAGCTAAAATTTGGATTGCAGTGTTGCCCATTGTCAGTTGCACTTGGATGATCTGTGATGCATCGTGCTGTGCTACTAACCTGGAGTGAGTATCCTTGATGAATATGGACATACCCCGGCCTTTTGTGTTCTGGTCTGGGTTCTGTGGCCAAAAGGTGTGGTATGAGTTATAGCCTGGTGGTGCTGCGGTGCTCTCTGGAGCCTTAAACTGGGTGTCTGTTACTGCACAGATATCAATGTTTTCCATACTGCGGAGTGCCTCGAGTGTGTGCAATGTGAGTTTTAGACTTCTGGCATTGAGTAGCAATACCCTCAGTTTCCGGTTACTTGTGCTATGTACGGTGGTGGGTTTGTCTTATGAGCCTTGCCTAAAAGTCCACCTTGACTAATATCCACCTCTCTACTATTGTTTGCAGTCAATGACAGCTGTGCATGTGTACATATTCTGAAAATGTGTACTGACCCTTGTTACAGGGCTGTGCCAAATGGCTATGTGTACACCTACATAGAGTGGATGTTGACAGTAGAGACACACTGGTTGAACATGTAGATTTGTATAGCCTAACCTCTCGTTGCCGGACTAACAGCTGCTTGGAAATATGTTGGCAGTACTGGTAATGAAACAGGGTGCATATCGTCTTTAATTCCAGTATGACATCTGCAGTAGGCATGTAAGATGTAAGAAACTGCTGCCCATGTGTAATAGCAGCTTCATAGGTGATGGCATACACTATCTGATTATATCCTGATCATGTCGATAGTGGCAGCAGAGTCTATTGATATTTGACTCTGTGTGGGGAGTGGGTGTCTGTGCCCAACAGAGCTCATGGTTATGCTGGGTATGTGAGTTTATACCCAGACAAGGATGCAGCCCTGTTCACACTTGCATCATATGTAATCAACTATCTGGATGTGATGTGGCCCTCAGAGGGGGATTGCTACTAAAGGTAGATACCATGTTCCTGTAATAGCTAGTGCTGCCATGTCCATACCTCAAATATTTACATGTGAGCATCACTGTCTAAAATATCTTCATAAGCAGTAAGTATACTAAATACAGTACATGGTACTTGTAGTACTGAACGCTCATACAGGCATGCCCACTAGTCAGCTACTGGTGTTTACTAATGTCAGCTTTGTGTATATGGCCATCCTGGGGGAATGCAATCTCTATGCCATGTACACTGGCAAACCCGCCTAACACCACACCTCACACATTGTCTAGGATGCGGCTAGAGGGGTGATCTTGGAGGCATTCCATACTACACCCGTGACTGGACTAGACAGTCAAGAGGTGTAGGTTAACACATGCATCTCATCACCACAACCAACACATACCCTTACCAGAACACAGGAAGGACACACACACATTCCACCAGATATCACACACATCCACAGAGGCCTCTAAGTATCTGGCCAAGCAAGTGGCTTCCCAAGTTGGAATAGACAGACAACAGAATACAAAGACTGTACGACATAGTTCACATAATTGTGTCACACCTCAGAACACGTGGCCGGAAATATGGCCAACAGTACTCATTTGTGAACGCAAACCCTAGCACTATGTTACACACCAAGCTATATGAGGGCAAACATACTGTCAACTGCCTGTCTGCCATGATTAGCCACATACCCATATACTCCGACCACCTTTAGAACTATACACATGCCTCTGGCATATGCTATGTTGTTGTGCAGGACCTGTGATGCAGTAGCCTGGGCTGCATGGAAAAACATGTAGGAACTGTCAGGTCATGTAGCCCATGCAGGTATATCCCAAGGCCTGGGTAGCACTCTGCCAGTGGCCAGAATGATGCAGCAGTACAGGGACAAGGATTGTATTCCACAATCATGACATTTACTGGTGTAATTCAAAGAGTATCCAGCATCTCTCTGCCTGGGATAACATGGTTGATAGACCATGATGCTTTGCCAGACAGGGTCTGCACCTGTCACACCTGAGAATCTGGATACTGGCAACAGCCCATGCTTCCCCTATAGTGCCCTTATCATGTCAGGTTCAAGTGAAAGTCCACTGGTGCAACAGGGACAGCCAAGAAATAAACTGTGGGTCTTGCTGCTCAATGATACAAATCAGGTACTCAATATGGACTCACTTATGGCAATCTGAAATATGGAGAACATATCTGTGCAGTAACTGAGATATGGTTCAACACTTTGGAGAGCACCCTTGCATGACCATGTTATAACACATACCTCACCTCTTGGCCAACATCCTTTATTGGAACACATGCGCCACAGGTGTGTCCAACCTCCTGAGGGATATGTACACCCCCACGCATGTTGCACTTGCACAACGTGAGATGCATTATGCTGAGCAACTGCCTTTGTGCTAAAGTGTAATCCAAATTGCACCTTGTGACTGATCATCCACCATGCCTCAGAAATCCCAGCTGTCATTGTGCTGTAATGGGGAAATACCAGTTGTGTGACAGGACACCATAATCATGGCCACTCAGCTATCCCATTATGAACCGGGAAGACTCATCATGTACCAACACATGTGCTCAATGCATGTTGGATGTCATCAACATCAATGACCTGGATCACCATAGTCACACCAACATAGCTAACAGTATGCCACACATGGTCAGTCTTCAAAGCCAATGTTATGCTCCTTAAGAGCAAAGTGGTGACTGTCATGGCACCCATGCAGATGTACAATGCATGTGCAAATGCTGGGTCCTACACAAATGCACTTTAGGCTCTCACATATGTGCAGTGATTGTGCCATTTAAACAGAAACAGGATTCAAACAAACACAACCATGATGCCAAACTGGTGGTACCCTGCCTTAAACTGTACCACAGAAGGTAGTAACTATTACAAGGGTCAACACACATGAGTGGAAGTTGATCCATGGCCAGCCTCAGTAAGATGCAGATACACCATATAATGAATGCAAAGCTACTGTGAAACTACTCATCCACATATTATGAGGCCAAACACAGAGGATTCCATAGCTGTGTCATGAAACACAATGGCAACAACAAGACCTGCTGTGCTTCACAGCACTATGGAATGAGAGGTACTGCACCTACGGAAATAGCACCTGTTCAGCCAGATAGGGTCTTGGATAACATAAACACACTGTCCCCCCAACAGGTACACATTCATATATCTATGTACACGACAGAGCCCCTGTAATAACAACTAGGCAGGTACAAGCTGCACTTTCTAATGCCATATATACAGGCTGCATGGGACCTGTCCACATTCCAGGTTATATCCTACACAAATGTCAAAACATACTCCTTGAAGGCGGTTGCTGAAGCACTAGAGGTGCAATAAACTGGTGTTTTAAGTAGATTCTTCGCCTGTGGTCTTCAGTTTATCTTTTCTATTTGGTTCGTGCAGCACAAATGTCAAAACAATCTGCTTCCCTCATAAACATCTCGTACAATCATAGCTTCATGTCAGGCTGTGTACACACTGAATGGTGCACAGCAACAGTCATCTGTTAATGCTATCAATATCTGAGGGACCCTGGTATGTGTACAGCTGACCTGGTTACAAACAGTGGTATCATTGCATTGCATAACACATAATGTAACTGTGTCAGTACATGGGTACTTTGCACAGTTGTTGTAGGGCTAGGTATAGTTGACCAGTCAAAGTTTACTTGGTGTTGTTCCATTACATGTCATATCACATATATGGATGTGTGTTGGTGGTCTGAGGACATGGTGGTGTCTGAGGATTACATCCTAGAATGCAGCCTTTGACACTGTGACCTGCACCTGGCTCATCTGTGATGATATATGTTGGAGTACTGGTCTGTACATATGAACAGCCATTATGAATGTGGGGACACCACCACCTGGAGTGATCCATACCAGTGTTATGGCCCACATGTCTGGTTCTGAGTTATATGGTGGTAGTGCTATTGCACACAACAGAGCTGTCAGCCAGGTGTTCCTCACTGCACAGATGTCAGTATTCCCCATTGTAGGTTGAACAGTGAGCAGCTGTGATTACGACAGCAACACATCTAGCACTGGTTAGCATAAGCATACAATGCCTAGGTGTCAGGGTGTTATCCTGTATTTAGGTCATTTGCCTTGGAATGGCACTATATGGGCAAATGTGAACGAGGTATTATCAACACTCACTTGAATCATGGATGCATGTGATCTGTGACAAAGGCTTGTCGTCTGTCAGTCATGTCATCCCAGAATGACAGACACTGGACAACCTCGTAATTACAGCAGGACATTGGCTCATTGTGTTGGTCAAGCAGTTGCCATTCCTAGCATGAAATCACTGCGAGTGGTAGCATTGTGCTTGGTATAGACTGATACATCTAAGGTGTCGGACAGCAGCAGTTGTTGTGTAGATTACCAGTGTCAGATACATGTAGTGCAGCGTTTCTGCTCACAATGACAACTACTAACACCAGAGACCATTACAACATGTTCTGTACGTCGAACTGTATGAGCATGGCCACTGTAGCCTTCCGTGTTTAGAATGAGAGTGCATCCTAAACAGCCCTGTGCTACTAAGTGTATGAGCATACCCAGTAAAACCTTGTGTATTTGGACTCATAGTGCATTCCAAACAGCCATGTACTACTAAGTGTGTGAGCATGCCCACTGACACCTTGTGTAAGTTATGTGCTTCTATGTGTATGAGCATGGTGATTGTAACCCTGTATAGTGATAGTAGTCGTCCATTCCACAGAAGGGCATACTCCTGTTTGGGATGGACTCCTACGTTAAACACACAGGTTCACAGCTATGTACACCATAACTGTCAGCATCCGTGTTGATGTCCACAATCATAGTAGGTCATGATGACTGCCTTGAATGTGTAATCTCTGTGGCGCAACTCGTAACTGCGTAGTACTGTAATAGTGATCTGTAGATAGGCAGTTGTTCTGATCCCATCACTGGTGTGTGTGTGTGTGTGTGTGTGTGTGTGTGTGTGTGTGTGTGTGTGTGTGTGTGTGTGTGTGCGTGTGTGTGTGTGTGTCCGCCTGCCAGTGGACAGAACAATGCTTTTTAGAGTACTCACACTCTGTAAAATTCCTATACTCAACTTTGGCAAAGCTGATGATGTCACCCACCTAGGAATACTCCTTTGGGATTGCTGTGACCCAGTAATCTCGATAGCGCATTCTGTAACTGCGTAATGCTGTAGTGTGATAAAGTAGATAGGTCGGTGTTCTAATCCTCGACATGCTGAGTGTGTGTGTGTATGCGTGTGTGTGTGTGTCCATCTGCTGGTGGACAGAACAATGCTTTTTAGAGTACTCACACTCCGTGCAATTCCTATACTCAACTTTGGCAAGGCTGATGATGTCACCCACCTAGGAATACTCCTCTGGAATTACTGTGACCCAGTAGTCTCGATAGCATATTGTGTTACTGCGTAATGTTGTAGTGTGATAAAGTAGTTAGGTCGGTGTTCTAATCCCAGACATGCCAAGTGTGTGTGTGCGTCCGTCTGCCAGTGGACAGAGTACTCACATGCCGTACAATTCCTATACTCAACTTTGGCAAGACTGATGATGTCACCCACCTAGGAATACTCCTCTGGGATTGCTGTGACCCAGTAATCTTGATAGCGTGTTCTGTAACTGCGTAATGCTGTAGTGTGATAAAGTAGTCAGGTAGGTGTTCTATTCCAAGGCATAGCTGGTGTGTGAGTTTGTCAGTCATATCCTATGTGTTGTGGCTGTGAGCGGCTAGCCACTGGATGTGTTGAGGAGCGTGTTTTGTTGTTTCCGTATATAGTGGCCATAAAAGAGACAATCAGCCAAGAGACTGGGTTGGCAAGACATACCCATACATTTGGCAATAGACCTGGTGAGTAAAGTCAGCAACCCTAATATTACCCTGAATACAGTCTAACCCTGTGTGTCGCACAGAAACACACTTGCCTTGGGATTAACACCAGTACATAATACAGGGGTCGCTGGTGGTTTCCTTTTCATTCTTGTCTAATGCTTTGGTGTCATGAGGTTTGTTCTTGAGATATATATTCTATATCTATGTATGTGTGTGTGTGTATGTATATATATATATATACAGATATATATATATATATATATATATATATATATATATATATATATATATATATATATATATATATATATATATATATATATATAGATATATAGATATATATTATATATATATATATATATATATATATATATATATAGACATTAACACACATACATCTATGTGATGGAATACATGTCCTATACTGTTGAATGCCTGTGCTGGATGATATGCACGTGATAACATCTGATGTATGTGTATCTGCCATGGCTTAGTGGTAAAGCATATCGTCTGTGGTGTGCAGGGTCCTGGTTTCGAGCCTTGCAGAGGCTGGTTGTTTTATTGCTGGGCAGAACAAGGGCCGTTGAATACAGTGTGAGTAAGGTGCTTTTAAGCAGTTGTGTGCGGGTTTGTGTGACGGTAAGTAGTGGTTAGTTTTTGGGAGGCTCAGTATGGGTCATGTAACTATGCATTAGTAGGCAATCCTATGCAAATGAGGTAAAGGATAGTGAATCCCAATTATCCCCAGGGTGTGAGGCAGGTCCCAAGAGTGCATGTGTATAGATAGCCGGGTGCAGGACTCGGATATAAGTGACATCGTGGGGGGTGTGTCAGGCATACTGTAAGTGGATTGGAGCCCTGTGGCACGGGATTGCTCCTAGCTTAGTCTGGCTAAGCTAGGGGTGTATCTATACCTGCCTAGTGCAATTGGGAGGGACAACAGCAATAGGAGAGTAATCAAGGTGAAATACCTGAGCTGACAGGTGATATGTATCAGAATCAGCCGATTACAGGGGCAGCAGACCAACCCAGCCCAGAACACTACTATAAACTAAGCAAACACCTTCCGCTCTGGTTTTTCCACACTCTACACCACCAATTTATACAAGCAGGGAAATGTTAACAAACAAAAAGGGCTGCAGCAGGCAACATAGACCAACATGTGCAAGAGGCTAAGGGTGGTGAAGATGTGAATGTTGCCAAACAACCCTCAGCGAGGAGACAGAGAAGAGTGTACAGACTCAGGGTAACTTACCAGGGGCTACATGAGCTGGTGATAATGGAGCACTATCGGGTGGACAGAGACATCCTACAGCAGATTGTTGAGCTGTGCTGGCCACACCTGACACATCAAACAGGTCGAGTGGATACCAAGGTATGTGTAGGCCTAGGTATACTAGCCACAGGTACCTCCCAAAGCACAACTGGGGATATCATGGAGATCTCACAGGCATCAGCATCCAGAGTGTTCTACCAGTTCCTGGATGCCTTGTCAGCACATGCCAGTGAGCATGTATATTTCCTCAACACACGTGAGGTGTTGACCAGCAATATGCGTCTCTTCCACCAAATAGCAGACTACCCTGGGGTAGTGGGTGCTATAGCCTGCATGCACTTATGCATTAAACCACCACCTGGTGAGCAGTGTAGGGCCTACATCAACTGCAGGGGCATCCTCTCCATCAATTGCCAGGTCATATGTGATGCCCAGGGCATTATAATGAATGTGTATGCTGGCTGCCCTGAAAGCTATGACGATTCAAAAATATGGCATCTGATGCAGCTGTACCACAGCTTTGCCAATATGGACATCCCCTACAGTCACCTAGTGGGGATTCTGGGTATCCACTGGAGCTGTGGCTGATGACACCCATCAGAAATGCACACACACCTAAACAACAACGCCATAATGAGGCACATGCACAGGCCAGACATATAATAGAACGTGTGTTTGGGATGCTCAGGTCATGGTTCCATTGTCTGGACACATCCAGTGGAGCCTTGCAGTATTCACCAGCTACATGCACCCAAATTGTTATGGCATGCGCTATGCTACACAATATGATCCTACGGAAACAGCTGCAGCAGGAACAGCATGGGGCATGGCCACACAGCCCCCCACCAATGCCAAGGCCTGTACAGGCACAGAGTGACTTGGAGGAGGAACAACCTGAGCCTGACCCAGTAGGCAGAAGGAGGCATGCCCAGTATGACCTGGCCTTGGCAAAGAGGCAATGCATAGCATATGCACTGACAGAGTAGGGACCCAGGGAATCTCAGCCTCTCTGACTTGCACAGACAGTAAAAGGGATGCCAAGCATGACTGTACCTGTGCTCAGCCATGTATAGGGAGTGTACTATGTGCATCCGATGTAGGCAGCCCTCCAGCACCATCCTTAAGTCTGGCACACCCTCAAGGTAAGTCAATCAACCTACCAATTGCCAAATGTAGTAGAATGTGTTGGTACCTGTAGCTATGGTATGGATGTGAGCATTCAAGGGAATTGGGTGGCCGAATGTTAAGGCAGTAGACAGTAGGCACCCATAGTGGCACCATGACATCTGTAACACATACTGGAGTCATCATAGTAGCCAGTACTACACAGGGTGACAAAACCCACTACAGGTAATGAGCTGAGCATCATGTGTGTCCATAAGACCCACACAAGTCTCAGCCAGCTGGACAGGTGTAGACCGACACAAACAAATGCTGTACTATGGCCTCTGAATGTGCCCTACGGGTAACCCCTCCCACAGATCTACACACACTACAGTAGGCCAGGCAGTTGGATGTAAGTCGTGAAAGCTAGGAAGTCAGAAACTAATATGTTGGCAATTAAAGCTAAGATCTGTAGTACACTGGTATGCCTCAAGCCAGCACAATAGGTAAGACTACACACTGAAATGGAGTGCCTGACATACCAGTACAGTACTAGCAAATGTGTACAAGTGTCAGGTGTGCCGCCCCATCCAACGTACACTTATAGCAACAGTCAGGTGTGCCCCCCCTGCTCCTGTGTAGGAATGTAGATACAGTCAGGTGTCCCCCCCGCTATGCAGAAATGTAGCAACAGTCAATGCCACATAACCGATGGATACCCTGCAGACACAGCATGCTACCTATTAGTGTACAACACAAAGGTCAGCACCACAGTACAAACTACCTGGACATGTAACACATGTGATACAGATGGCCATACTGGGCATGCTCACACACTTGAAGGTATGAAGGCAATGTCAGTCGACAACATACTGAATGGTCATACTGGGCATGCTCACACACTTCAACACATGAAGGCCATGTCTGCAAACACCAGTGATCTGGACATATCTGGCGTTCACAGTTCTTAGTGCAGACACATGTCAGTATGCACCACTCCTGCCTTGCACACACAGTGGATAAGAATACAGACTTATATGTAAGGACAACATGCTATAATACGTCAAAGGTAGAAGGACAGAGATGTGTGGAAGAGGGTAACCATGACAAGGAGTTATCCGGGCCTGTCCCATCCAGCACACAGCCAAAGGGCCCCAAACACATGAGGTGCAGATGTCATTCACTGCAGATACTAGCCACCTGTATCTGTCAGCATGTCAGACTATGTGGTGCACGTGCCAGCTGTGCAACACGACTGTACAAGGAAGTAGTCATCTAGTAGCTGTATAAAAGTACCTGTGACATATGGCCCCGTGTGCGCCCGCAAGTAGCATGTCAACCCCTACATGACTGGGATATGGCCCATGCACACACTGACCTCCCCATAGCAGTATTATGTCAAGCCTGCTGAGGTCATCCATTGGGAAATACACCTTTGGGAGAGCTGTAGCTCAGTAATATCCATGGCGCATCCCATAACTGCATACTGCTGTAGTGTTATACTAGTTAGGTAGTAGTTCTAACCCCAGACTTGCCAATTGTGTGTGTGAATGTGTGCGCATCTGTCTGTCTGTCTTGGACTGTGTAGAGATAAATGGTTTATAGGCTACCCACAGTCTGTACAAATCATATACTCACCTTTGGCAATACTGCTGATGTCACTCACCTAGAAATACACCTCTGGGAACATTGTAGACCAGTAGTCTCTGTTGTGTGTTCTGTAACTGTGTATTTCTGTAGTGTGATAGAGTAGTTACGTCAGTGTTGTAATCCCAGACTTGCCAACTATGTATGCATGTGTCCATCTGCCTGTGGACAGACCAATGCTTTTAGAGTACTCACACTCCGTACAATTCATATACTCACCTTTGGCAATCCTGCTGATGTCACACACCTAGAAATACACCTCTAGGATTGCTGCAACCTGGTATTCTCCATAGCGTGCGCTGTAAATACGTATTGATGCAGTGTGATACACTAGGTAGGTAGGGGTACGAATCCAGGACATGGCAGGTGTGTGTGTTTGACTGTCAGAGCCTGTGTGGGGGTGTCTGTGAGTGTCTAACCACTGTACATGTTGAGGAGCAGATTTTGTAGTTTTTCTATATGGTGTCCATCTTATGACACAATGCCCACCTCACGAGATGTCAGACAGCCATGGGACTGTGTTGGCAAGCCATACCCCTACATCTGGCAAAAGGCCTGGTGAACAAAGTATGCAATCCTACTAGTACCCAGTATATGTCCTGAACCCATGTGTCATACACAAACACACCTGCCTAGGATATCCTGCTATGTTGCTAGTACCATGCACATTGATGACAGATAGTAGGCATGGTGTGATCGCAGTGAGCTGCAGAGGACATGGCACCCTATACAGTGGTACAATAGGCACATCATTTCAGACAATGTGCCTTCACTATGTGCCCCACTAGATGCCTGCAACATATGTGGTGCCATCAAATGTGATCCACAGAGGCCATACAATGCTGTACACATGTGCCCTGTATGGACTGATGTCACTGACACCAGGGAATATCTGTACCATGCTATCAATGCAGGTGCAGGGTCGAACTGCTGACTATAAGCAGGTTTTGCCACACTAGGCCAGTATTGGCATGTCGGAGGATAACAGTCTGTGTACACATCATGTACCTGCCAAACCAGGTACACCTGTACATGTCACTGTACAGTATTGTGGGGCATGCACATCCCAAGCAATGTCCATGTCAAGGACTATCAAACACAGACATGGCATGCATTGCAAAGTTATGGCCATACATAATGGTAACCAGGATGTCAGGGCAGTTCATGCAGTACCCATCTTTGTGGGACATTGCAGACACTACACCCCTGTACCGCACTGCACACAATTGTCGGGTGGTGCAATGCCAAGGATTACCCCTCACCCAGGCTTGTACAGCCATCTTGCACAGCCAACCACTACGCACCCATGAAGCAATGCATACATGCATGTCAGTACTGGCACCTTGTGTCTGCGTGTGGGTTATGATGCTCCCAACCACAGTCACTCCCAGTATAATCCCCATTGGCATACCAACAGATGGCAAACACATTCACGTGCCCTAGCCCATAGAACCTCTAGATATCCCCTGTGGTGCATGTACTACCTGTGGATTACTGCAGTGTGGCAAACTAAGTAGTTAGGGAGTGTATTTGTGGCCCTGGCAAAGAGTGCCAATGCGAGTCCATTAGAGAGTGTGGTTGTGGTGACAGTGGCATCCGTTCACATGGACAGCCATGTGTGCTACACCTAATGTATGTGTACTATATCTCTGTTGCACATCTCTCACCAACACACATATATGTTCTTACAGCACAGCAACATGTTGGCTTTGTGGCACATGTAGTAACTGCATGCACTTGTAATAGTAATGACTAGTCAGTCAGGGGTTTGACCCCTGTACTGGTAGGTGTGTGACAGACAATGCTTAGGTTTTAGTCTACAAGCCCTTCTCTGATGTACTTTGTCTGTACCTCCCACACACTCTCTGGTGGATGTGGAGGTGTACACCTGCTCAGCAGCAGCATGTGTATTGTAAGTGATGGACATGATCAGGTGATGGCCTCTGCACCTGTTGCAGTCATCCTCTAGCTGATTGCATGTGGAACAGCTGTGATGATGTTCCCATAGCCATTCGCATGATAAACACAGTACAATATCCAGGACCATCATGTTGGTGTTTGGCCATGACAGTCGCTGTGAGTGGTACCTGGATGTGGTGTTTGGAAATGGCATCACCGATGATATCTGGATGTTCCTCAGACATCAAACACAGTGGGAAATAGCCTAAAGACAGGAGGGTGATGTGCCAGACATGACTACTGCATGTAAGTGGAGCTATGCTTCATTGAGACTACTGCCTGTTTAACATGTTGTGTGTGGTAATGGCTATTCTGCATATTTTAAAACAGACATGACAGTGCTCTGTTCGTGAGGGACCCCCCATCTGTAGGGCCATCTGTGGACTGGTCAGTGTGTGGAACCATTTGTTTCCTGTGTTACACATTGAACACACATCTGTGCACAGCAGGAGCATAGTGTGAGGATTGCAGCTGGTACATGGTGATAGGGATGTGTTACTGCCATCGCATCCCTGACTGGACATATGTCACATGAAACAATGGTATGATAGACACTGTCTGGGGTTCTCAGTGGAAAGCCAATAATGGGCCACTGTTCATAGCTGCAGTCACACATCTTCTACACTTTGTACAGATGTCATGCAGTATATATGCATGTGTTGTGTTCCCTCTGCAAATGTATATCATCTGTTGTGTTGAGTTGATGGTCATATCTATGCATACTGTTGTAAGTAATCCTGAATGCTGTTGTCTATTACTAAGCCATATCTGTGTTTAAACTGCAACACCATATGCTGTATGGGTTTGGAGGTCCCGGCAGAACCTCCTGTCCCACTTCAGCTGGCCATGGCACAGGGCACCAGCACATCTGGGGCCCAGCCTTGGATCTCAACCTCTGTTGGCTCTGCATCACCTTCTGGTGGTAACACCACTGAGGATGGGGCTTGTCCCCCCTGGGAGAAGGGCCAGACAGGAACATGTCCTCTGTTGTGCAGTCCCAGACGTGGTGCGTTGGGGGCTCAATATGGGGTTCTGAGGCCAGATATGCAAGATCAAGGGTGGAGTGTTACTTTTACAGGGTGAGGCTGCCCCTCCTGGACAGCCCCCAGCACTGTCTCCTTTGCAGCTGTTTTGGTGCAGTGGTGGCTGCCCATGGCTGGGGACCTCCGTCCCACTGTTCCCATGGGCTTGTGAATGCCGAACACCTCCCCCCATCTGAGGTGTATCACCCACGTGTGTCATATACTGACCCTGTATGCTGTCTTGTCAGTGATCCTACCCTACCTATCCTCCACGGGCATACCTACTCTCCTTCCCCCACATCCCACTCTCACCCTACGGAAACATAAGGCCAATTGATTCCTAGGACAACATTTACCCCATACATAGCTGTCCATTTCACACGTGTCCACTGGACACATGTAACCCTTGTAATATGCATCACAACATACTCCTGTTATCCTCACCCCTGTCCCTCAGGCGCACGATCCTGGTATGTACATCACTCCTAAATGTTCCAGGTACATGTGATGCGGATGACCCCATTATACACACAACACTACTGGTCCCTCTATGGTTACCCCATTTACCTTTATCATGATGATGATGTTGCACACAGCACCTTGCAAGAGTACTGTTCTCACATAATGATCAGACAGGAACTGTTGTGTTAATGTACATTACATGCACAGAGTGATGTATACGGCCAATATACAACTGTTTGCGTGTATGAATGACACATGTATGCATGAGGGAGTCTTGATATTACATAAAACAACACCACTACATAATACAGGCATTGCTGGTGTTTCCCTTTTCATTCATTTGTAATGCTTTGTTGTCACATAGTGTGTTCCTGATATATCTCTATATATGTATGTACCTATATGCTGGACATAAACACTCACACATACATCTACATGATGGAATACATTCCTATAATGTTGAATGACTGCTGTATGATATGTTTGTGGTAGGGTCCAATGTCTGTATATCTGCCATGGCATATTGGTAAATCACGTTAGCTGTGTGTGCAGGGTCCTGGTTCCGAGCCTTGCAGAGGCCATTTATTTTGTTGCAGGGCAGAACAAGGCTATTGGATACGGAGGGATTAAGGCACATTAAAGCAGTTGTGAGCGGGTGTGCGTGGGTTTGCTTGGTGTTAAGCAATGCTAACCTCTGGTTACAGCTTCTTACACTCAGTTAGCCTCTACATTGCTTTACCTGTGTAATACTCGCATACTGGCAGCCAAACAGGCTTACACTCACTTGCTCCCGCACTTGCAAATGCACTGACATTGGGGCTTGCATCTGACACTCACACCCCCGGGTGGGAGCGAGGACCACAATATTACCTTGTGATGCCTATTACATTAGATTACATGCCTACAGTATCGGGAATGGCTGCCCATTAGGTGACGGCATGCCATTTAACTGTACAGAATCTGCTGCTGTCCAGTGTTTTATTCATATTATTTGTGTGTTCCTCTTACAATCTGCACCTGTCTGGCTGATACCTGGGAACTGAGACTCTTCAATACAGACAAGTAATTGGGTTTTGGGACCCACATCCACCAGGAAAGTCATGCTACTGCATACCTGTTATTCTATCATCTTTCTAAGGCAGTCAGTGGAATATGTGCTTTCTGTCCCTACCAGACCTCTCATACGATTGGGGAAAAATGAAGACTGAATTAGGGACATGGCATAACAACATCAGGGACACATTTAAATTATTGGTGCTATTAACCTGGCACATTGACAGACTCAGAGCATATGAATTCATACACATTGTCTGAGGTACATGCTGTTTATGACTCTTAATTGTTGTCGTTATTCCTTACGTGTAATCATAGGTTAGTACTAGGCTAATTGCCTTTACAGGCCATTTTAAGCCTAGCCAATTATCCCGCTGTGAGATTCAAACCCTGTACCTTGTGTTTGTAAGGCAAACACCTTAACCATTAGGCCACCCTCCCACCACCTTTCCTCCTTATATCACTAGTTCTAGGAGGGTTTAGGTGGGACAGAGTTAGAATCTGAGTCAAAATCAGGGATGTCCCTGGTAATCGGGGACAGTTCAATCAGCTATGCCCATATTGGGATATTGCTTACATCCCTGGGGCGGACCTAATATGGCTCTGCCAGCCCTCACCTGCACACCTAGGCCCATAATCGCATACCCATAGTTCCTCCACATGCCACTCCTCTACAGCACTCATCCTTACTGTGGGTACAGGTGGGGTATAAACACACCACTACACACTGCCCACTCTCCCAGTGTCGGTACATGTCGTACGTTGTGTTGACCCATGGGTTATCAGGCTTGCACAACCTACTGGTCCGTGTACATCTACAGCCTGGTTTGATAAGTCATTACCGGGATTGGCTCTGATCATTAATTTTTGGTGTCCCACAAAGGACATCGATGTCTATGTTTCAAGATTAGACCTTGCAGGTCTCTCCCACTGGTAGTACCCTGCCGGTGGTCTGGGAAGCAGTGGTGTGTTTACCTTTATTGTGTGTCTGTATGTCTCACTGGCCTAGCTTGGAGGGGGGGGGGTGATGCTACGTGTTACACATTTGTTTATTGGACTTCTCACCACCATATGCATGGCCTGTGAACATATGTTACTCGTAACTGCTGTATCATATCCTAGCTATATACATGTGTATATTTACTGTCACATATATATATATATTTACATTAATATATACAGATATATCTGTATATGTATGCATACATGTATATTTATATATTGCTGTCTACATATCTATATATATATATATATATATATATATATATATATATATATATATATATATATATATACATATATATATATATATATATATAAAATCTAATGACATATGGGTCTATGGTTGTCTGCATATGTATATGTTTATATGTGGGTATGTATCTGCATTTTTTCTCTGTATGTATACAGTCGTACTACGGTGAGGGAGAGGCATATCTCTATGTCGCTATGGGTAGATATACACACACATACGTCTACATCTGGTTATTCCGTTCCTTGCCATATAGATTACACTTTGCTTTAGTGGGTCTCGCAATGGGTGTGTCTGCTCATTGGCTGATGCCTCTGCCCAATGAACACATTCGCTTGCATCCCTAGGGCTGTCCTTATAGGCCCACATCAGCCAACACCTGCACACCTAGACCTATAAGTAGCTACCCATAGTTCCCCCACCCCCGCCTCCTCAACAGCACCCATCCTTACTCTGGGTCCTGGTCTGTTCTAGACACACGACTACATGCTGCCCACTCTCCACTTCACAGGACCCATTTCATACTGTTGTCTCGGCCCATGGGTCATCAGGGTTATACACACTTGTATTCCGAGTCTGTTTACACCGCAGACAAAATGGCCAGTCTATCATCTTTATTTGGTTTGGGCAAAATTTAGGGTGTCCCACAAGGGACGCTCCAGTCTGTGTTCCAAGATTAGAATCCAATGGTGCACTGTATACCCACCCGGTTGTATCCTGCCTGTGGTCTGGGGAGCAGTGGACTCTTTACATTGCTTGCGTGTATGTTTCCCATGTCCAGCTGGGAAGGGCTGGAAGGGCATGCTACGTGTTTTATGTTTCTTGCCTGGGCTCCTCACTTCCATTGGCATAGCCTGTGAACATATGTCATTCCTGTGTGCTGTTTCCTATCATAGCTGTATATCTCTGTATATCTACGCACACACACACACACACACACACACACACACACACACATATATAGATATATATATATATATATATATATATATATATATATATATATATATATATATATATATATATATATATATATATATATATGTATTTATGTATGTATATATGTACTATATATATATATATATGTGTATATATATATATATATATATATATATGTATATATATATATATATATATATATATATATATATATATATATATATATATATATATATATATATATATATATATATATATATATATATATATATATATATATATATGTATATATATATATATATATATATATATATATATATATATATATATATATATATTTATATATATTTATATATATATATATATATATATGTCTATACATATATTTTATATATATATATATATATATATATATATATATATGTGTGTGTGTGTGTGTGTGTGTGTGTGTGTGTGTCTGTAAACCAATACATACCCCGCGCAAATGCACTTACACATGCATAATGGTGTTTATATATGCTTCAGCTGCATACTAGTGCCTTATTCATTATGACACTGACACTTCACTCCAGTTATCTTGTAATCGATATTTAGCAGGTTATACAGTGGACAGATGTCACAATATGTTCATGTACGGATTGCCGATGGTAATTGGAATGTGACACAGTGGGATTCGGTATGAGAATGTCTGTTTGTTAGGGGGTTGCTGTAACAAATGCACTATTGCTGTGCTGCTCCATATGCATATATACCCATATACCCATGGCTACTGGTTCCCCAAACACACAACCCAATGCCTCCCTAACACTGCTGTTATCCATTCGCCTGTCAGATTCGTGGTGTATCAACACCACTACACACTGGCCACTCCCTACTCCTACAGAGCCATCCCATCAGTTTACTCACTCCATGTATCCTCAGAACTTCCATATGTTTAGTATACAAACATTGGTGACGTGAGCGACCAAAGGAATACTATTCGCAATTATTGGGTTGCCCCACATGGAACACACTTGTGTTTATGGCAAAATTAGACTATACTTCATTACATCCTTACTCCCATTAACATGACACTACTATTAATTAATATGTATGACTATGTGGTAACGCACACGTTGCACATGGGAGCCTAAGTATGTACATGTTCAACGTATTTCTTTTACAAATAGACCAGTTTAGTACTTGGCGTTGCCATAGCGGGCAGATCACAGGAATGATTCCATGTGTGGGGAAGCTCTCACATTTGATTATCATCAGCAGAGCACTGACTTTGGGCACTGTACACACCTCTGCGTTTTAACAGTTTCGTCCCGTCCTTCTTCTGTACAGCCTATTAATTAATCTACTGTTGATGTTTGTATGTGCACATTCCTGTTATTTATGTCTACAAATGGAATGCATGTGTTACAGAGAATGTACTTTTACATACTGATGTCTGCATGTGTGTATGAATATATACCTATTATGAACTCGCTGATCTCCACGGGCCGGTCCAATTACAACCGGGCCATCCAAACCTGGCACGCCTGGATCCATAATTTCATACCCATAGTACGTCCACCCCACCTGTGTTCAACTTACATGCGTAACTTCCATTATCCACTTATTATCGCAGCCATGACACACCTCCAAACATTGCCCTCTCCAGAGCATTAGGGGCCCTACACTTATGTTGTCCTGCCTCGTGTATTCTCAGGCTCTCCCACCATTTAGTCTTTGAACATATCTGCCCTTGCTAGTGCAATGGTCGGATGCCCAAATGCTCTATATAATTTTTGGGTAGTCCCAGCAGGGATTACCCTCTGTCTGTGTGTAAAGTAGACTTAGCAATTCAACGATGTTACTCCTACTGGTAATATCCTGCCTGTGGTGTGAGTAGCAGTGCTTTGCTCACTCCTGTCCAGCGTGATATGACATACACTGACAGCACTCTATAATACTATAGTTGCTGATGATTCCCTTCTCATCCCTTGTCTATGCTTTATTGTTACGATGTTCATTCTTTATATATATATATATATATATATATATATATGTGTGTGTGTGTGTGTGTGTGTGTGTGTGTGTGTGTCTGTAAACCAATACATACCCTGCGCAAATGCACTTACACATGCATAATGGTGTTTATATATGCTTCAGCTGCATACTAGTGCCTTATTCATTATGACACTGACACTTCACTCCAGTTATCTTGTAATCGATATTTAGCAGGTTATACAGTGGACAGATGTCACAATATGTTCATGTACGGATTGCCGATGGTAATTGGAATGTGATACAGTGGGATTCGGTATAAGAATGTCTGTTTGTTAGGGGGTTGCTGTAACAAATGCACTATTGCTGTGCTGCTCCATATGCATATATACCCATATACCCATGGCTACTGGTTCCCCAAACACACAACCCAATGCCTCCCTAACACTGCTGTTATCCATTCGCCTGTCAGATTCATGGTGTATCAACACCACTACACACTGGCCACTCCCTACTCCTACAGAGCCATCCCATCAGTTTACTCACTCCATGTATCCTCAGAACTTCCATATGTTTAGTATACAAACATTGGTGACGTGAGCGACCAAAGGAATACTATTCGCAATTATTGGGTTGCCCCACATGGAACACACTTGTGTTTATGGCAAAATTAGACTATACTTCATTACATCCTTACTCCCATTAACATGACACTACTATTAATTAATATGTATGACTATGTGGTAACGCACACGTTGCACATGGGAGCCTAAGTATGTACATGTTCAACGATTTCTTTTACAAATAGACCAGTTTAGTACTTGGCGTTGCCATAGCGGGCAGATCACAGGAATGATTCCATGTGTGGGGAAGCTCTCACATTTGATTATCATCAGCAGAGCACTGACTTTGGGCACTGTACACACCTCTGCGTTTTAACAGTTTCGTCCCGTCCTTCTTCTGTACAGCCTATTAATTAATCTACTGTTGATGTTTGTATGTGCACATTCCTGTTATTTATGTCTACAAATGGAATGCATGTGTTACAGAGAATGTACTTTTACATACTGATGTCTGCATGTGTGTATGAATATATACCTATTATGAACTCGCTGATCTCCATAGGCCGGTCCAATTACAACCGGGCCATCCAAACCTGGCACGCCTGGATCCATAATTTCATACCCATAGTACGTCCACCCCACCTGTGTTCAACTTACATGCGTAACTTCCATTATCCACTTATTATCGCAGCCATGACACACCTCCAAACATTGCCCTCTCCAGAGCATTAGGGGCCCTACACTTATGTTGTCCTGCCTCGTGTATTCTCAGGCTCTCCCACCATTTAGTCTTTGAACATATCTGCCCTTGCTAGTGCAATGGTCGGATGCCCAAATGCTCTATATAATTTTTGGGTAGTCCCAGCAGGGATTACCCTCTGTCTGTGTGTAAAGTAGACTTAGCAATTCAACAATGTTACTCCCACTGGTAATATCCTGCCTGTGGTGTGAGTAGCAGTGCTTTGCTCACTCCTGGCCAGCGTGATATGGCATACACTGACAGCACTCTATAATACTATAGTTGCTGATGATTCCCTTCTCATCCCTTGTCTATGCTTTATTGTTACGATGTTCATTCTTTATATATATATATATATATATATATATATATATATATATATATATATATGTGTGTGTGTGTGTGTGTTTGTGTGTGTGTGTGTGTGTATATATATATATATATATATATATATATATATATATATATATATATATATATATATATATATATATATAAACTTATATACATTTCCTATGCTGGGCACTGCTTACACCTGCGCAAGCGCACTCGCATATGCTTACTGTTTGTTATGTATGTTTACTGCCACTTATTTGTGCTTACTTGTGCCTTATTCATTATGACAGTACCACTTTGATTGAAAGGATCTGGTTAAAAATCCCATGCAATACTCAAGTTCACTTTTACATGTTAGTATGTTGGTTGTACAGCAGAATGACATTCATTCCACATGGAAAATGATATGTGCTATAGTCAAAATTGAACCGTGAATGCCTTTTCATTAGGCGAATGCTCTAACCACTACACTATTGGTGTGCTGCCTCGTTTAGATGTATACCCATGGTTAATAGTTACCCGAACCCACGCTTCAACACTTCACTAACACAGCAGGTATCCATTCTCCAGTTGGATTTGCGGTGTATCCAAACCGGTACACATTGGCCACTCCCTACCCCTGTAGACTCATCCAATCAATTGACTCACTACACGTATCCTCAGGAAACCCTAATGTTTAGTCCACAAACATTGGCGACATGAGTGACCAATAGGACACTATTCACAATATATGTGTTATCCCACATGGGACACACTTGCCCTTATGTCAAGATTACACTCTTACTTCCTTATATACTTACATCGTTAACATGACACTACCATGAATTTACTGGTCTGACTATATGGTAACTAATTATGTATGTGTTCGGCGTGATTCATTTACAAATAGACCGGTTTATTATTTGGCGTTGCCACTGCAGACAGATCACAGGGATAATTCTCTGTGTGAGACAATCCTCACATTTGATTTATTCAGCACAGCAATGACTTCGGACATTGTACACACTTCTGCGTTTTAGCAATTCCATCCCTTTCCTCTTATGCTCTACCTATTATTCTATCTACTGTTGAGGTTTGTAATGGCACATTCATGTGTTTATGTCTGCAAATGGAATGGATATGTTACAGGGAATGTACTTCTACCTATAGATGTATGCATGTGTGTATGCATACATACATATAACTAACTCACTGGCCTACACAAGGCGGTCCAATTAGAACCAGGCCATCCAATCATGAGACGCCTGGATCCATAATCACATACTCATGGTTCCTCGACCCCACCCGAGTTCGACATACACGCAATCCATCCATTATCCAGTTGCTTTCACAGCCATGACACACCACCACACATTGCCCTCCCCTCAGTGTAAGGGGCCCTACACCTATGTTGTCCCAACATGTATTATCATGCTCTTCCACAATTTACTCCTTGAACATACCTGCCCTTGCTTGTGTAATGCACAGAAATCCATATATCCTGTAAATTTTTGGTAGTGCCACTGGGGACTACCATCTGATTGTTTGTAAAGTAGACGTAGCAGTTCAACAATGTTACTCCCACTGGTAAAACCCTGCCTGCGGTGTGAGTAGCAGTGCTTTGCTCACTCCTGGCCAGCTTGTTATGACATATGCTGACAGCACTAAATAATACCATAGTTGCTGTCGATTCCCTTCTCATCACTTGTCTATGCTTTATTGTTACAACGTTCATTCTTCATATATATATATATATATATATATATATATATATATATATATATATATATATATATATATATATATATATATATATATATATGTATATATATATATATATATATATATATATATATATGTACACATATATATATGTGGGTGTGTGTATATACATATATATTACATCTGTACATACTTATATAAATTTCCTATGATGGGCGCTGCTTTCACCCGTGCACACGCACTCGCATATGCTTACTGTTTCTTATATATGTTTATTGCTGCTTATTTTTGCTTACTTGTGCCTTATTCATTATGACATTACCACTTTGATTGAAATGATCTGGTTAAAAGTCCCATGCGATACTCAAGTTCACTTTTACATGTTATCATGTCGGTTTTACAGCAGAACGACATTCATTCCACATGGAAAATTATATGTGCTATAGTCGAACTTGAACCATGAATGCCTGTTCATTAGGCGGATGCTCTAACCACTACACTATTGGTGTGTTGCTTCATTTATATGTATACCCATGGTTCATAGTTACCCAAACACATGCCTCAACACTTCACTAACACAGCAGGCATCCATTCTCCTGTTGGGAAAACTGCACCACTACTCATGTGCCATTCCCTTCTGCTCTGGATCTGTCCCACATTTTGACTCACTCCAAGCATATTCAGACTTCCCAAGCCTATAGTCCTGGCACATACGTTCATATGATGGTCAGGGTGTTAATATGGTCATCTGGTTTTAGGCTTGTTTGACTGGGGATTGGGACTGCCATGTACCTGTTTGACAGTCATACTTCTCACATGGACAAAGTTAGCCCCATTGTTAACATCCTACCTGTGATTAGAGATGCAGGGGGATTGTTCACCTCTGGCCAGCTTGATATGTCAGCACTAGATAATATAGGTGTTCTGCTGCTGTTTTCCTTCGCATTCATTATGAATGCTTTCTTGTGCCCATGTTTGTTCTGTAGATATATATATATATATATATATATATATATATATATATATATATATATATAAAATCTGTATGCGTGCATGCATATACATCTACATGATTAATCACTTTGATCATAAGCTGCTTTGGTACAGTGGTAGTGTTGCTGCCTTACAGCAAGAGGTTCTTCTGTTCGATTCTCGGTTGGAGTGCCTTCTGTGCGGAGTCTGCATGTTCTCCCCGTGGTCGAGTGGCCTCCGAAAGACATGTGTAAATGAGCATGCCTTCGCTAAAAGTTGGGCTAGCAACTCAGCACCATAAAAAAAAATCGACTGCCAATCATTAGCAGACCAGAGTTCCACTGTGGTGACCCCTAACCAGGAAAAGCCACAAAGACAAACAAAACTGTTGAATGACTGTGCTGTCTGCTATGTTTGTGATAACATCAGAGTTAGGTATAACTGCCGTGGCTTAGTGGCAAATCACATTGGTTGTGGTGTGTACGGTCCTGGTGTCGAGCCTGGCCGAGGCAGTTTATTGTGTTGCTGGGCAGAATGAGGGCCATTGGACAAAGGGTGGGTACAACACTTTTCAGCAGCGGTTTTCCGTTTCGGCATGTTTAACCACCATTTCCCGTCATGCAAACACCTTCTCCATTCTTACTGTGATACGTCACCCTAGTTCACATTTCAATGGTATTATATCGTTATACAGCATAAAATTATCAGGATATGCTCGTATACAGATTATGCATCATAAATGGTGTGTGCTGCAGTCAAACTGACAATGTCTGCTCGATAGGCGGATGCTCTAACCACTACACTATTGCTGTGCTGCTTCATTTGCATGTATACCCACGATGCATCATTACCAGAACAAATGCAGCAAAACATCACTAACACAGCAGTCATCCATTCTCCGGTCAGAAATAAACCACACCACTACACATGCACCACTCTCTACTGCTCTAGACACGTCCCGTATGTTGGCTCCCTCCAAATATATTCAGACGTCCCATTATAGTCCTGGGACATATGTTCATATAATGGTTAGGGTGTTTAATTAGTCTTCTGGCTCGGGACTGGGGCTGGGACTGGGACTGGGACTGGGACTGGGACTGGGACTGGGACTGGGACTGGGACTGGGGCTGGGGCTGGGGCTGGGGCTGGGGCTGGGGCTGGGACTGGGACTGCCCTGCCCTGTACCTGTTTCAAAGTCAGACATATCATGTCAATAAAGTAAGTTCCACTGTTAGCATCCTGCTTGTGGTTGGAGATGCAGGAGGTTTGCTCATATCTGGCTAGCTTGATATGACAGCACTAAATAATACGGGAGGTTCCTCTGCTGTTTCCCTTCACATTCATTATGATTGCTTTATTGAGACCATGTTCATTCTTCATGAATATATATATATATATATATATATATATATATATATATATATATATATATATATATATATGTCTGTACATACACATACATATACACCTACATACTTATTTACATTTCCCATACTGTTGAATGACCGCCACTTACTGCAGTGCATACCCACTTACGTCAGCTTGTAAGTGACTTAACCACCCCTATATCTGATGGCCATTATTCTGGGCATCATATAAAATTAGCAGCCCTTGCTTGGCTTGGACCCAGGAACAGAAACACCTTAGTCACCAGTTTGACCACTACACCATCCGTGGTACATTCTGCATGGATTGTAGTTAGGATATATGACTTTACTACAGGCATTCCACACTACTGGCAATGAATGTGACAGTCGGTTGGTGTACATATGTTAGTACATGTTAATGTTGATATGTTTCTGAGAGACATATGTATACATTTGCAAGTATGCATATTTATAAATAGGACACATACTTGACAACTACTTATAGGCATGTATGTGTGATGTGCAGCTGTAGCTATGCGTATATAAGTATGTACATTTATAGATGTATGACTACATATCTGGGGTTGTACATGGCCATGTATATGAACACCCGCAGCTGGGAGGGATGTGTGCCATTTGTATACAGGGGTTGTGTGCATCATTACGACGTGGAACCTGGACAGTGTATACAATTTGTGGATGTGTATTATTTGGACGATGGCTATGGGGAAGCTTCTGGGGAACATGTGAAAGGTATATATGCCCAATAATGCACATGGAGAGACATGCATCACGGTCAGGTGTTTAGTCCCGGGTCGTAGGTTATGCAAGACTGGCTGGAGGCTGAGCAGGGTTGTGGACAACTACTGCTAATGCAACTTGCGTCCGGATGTCTATGGGGCTGGACATCATGTTGTGCCACCAAGTCTAATCTTTAGAATAGACATTTACCCCATGAGGGATGTCTAAAAATTTTGGACGCCAATGACTCCTTTCTTTTGGCTATATGAAAATGAGGGAGGGTAATACATGCATGAGAGACCTAGTTTGCAAACCTGAGACTGCTTAGGGTGAGACTGCCTACTAGATGTGGGTTGGGGGCACTATGTGCAGATATGGCTGGCCCAAGCTAGAAGTCTGAGTATGGGTGGTTTTGGTGGACATTCAGCAAGGGGGGGTGGTGTGCTGTGAAGGGGATGATGGATATTCAATTATGTATCCAGGTGTGTAGGGGTTGGATGGCTCAGGACAGGTCAGACCATTATGTGGGTGTGAGCTGGTACCATTTCTGTACATGTGTATCGCACATTTTAATGCTCATATGTTTGTGGGATTGTGTTCTGTAGTATGGCCTGTCAGGGTGTATTGGGGATGTGAATGTATGTTCTTTGGTTTCCTTTTTAATTTACCCACTGCTCCCTCGTACACCTCCAGTTCACCTATTGTACATCCGACCCAGTCTCCCCTTGGTGAATTATTACATTACCCATCACCCCCCCAAATTCCACATACACACCATCCATCCCTTCTCTGGTTGCTGGCTCATGGCACAGACAGCAGTACATATTGCGTACTCTACATATCTCTGGTACCAATATGGTTGTGAGGACAACCCTAGCATATTTGGTCTTCCACATGCTGTACTTCACACACATAGGTACATGCAAATACTTATCTTTCATGACATGGTAGGTTGACCCGGGTAATCCCCATTCATTTTTGGGACATCCAGACAAGGACGACTCAGACCACGAATGGGCAGATATTAGGCGAATGCTCTAACCATTGGGCTAGGCTTAGCAAAGGGCAGCTTTCACTTCCACTTAGTATAAAAATCAACACTACAATGAAATATGGACATGGGGTTTTAAATGTAATAGTTCTAGGGATGGGGGCTCAACATTCAGCTATCTGCTTGTGTGTTTACTCCTGTGATTTTATTATGTTGTTCATGGAGCTCTCTTATATGCTTTGTATACATTTCAGTATCCTCGGTCATTGACAGGATTGGTTGGTATTAGAGGCATGCTGTAATAGTCAGCATTTTAGGTTGCGCAACTATAGCAGACATGTTCACCCCCCCCGTGCAGCGCTTAAACACGCCCCCTGCACTCGTGCACATTTCCTGTGCACATGGACGGTGCGGCAGCATGCCTTCATTAATATGCATATGGTGCTGCTGCACCATCTGTACGCCGCACGCTTGGTGCCAGGCTAACACCGTCCTTGCGCCAAGCTTCATGAATCCCGGGGAATGACTTGATCATTTCTGATTTCCTAGACTTTATAAAACTTTTAATACAACCTATAGTTTGATAATTATCATCAACTAATTGGTTGATATGATTAGAAAAATGCAAAGCTGGATCTTCCCATATACCCATGTCCTTAAATGAATGTACAGTTTCAATCACTGTGTGCTGTATTAAATATTCACTTTTCAGTTTATGTCTCCAAAATCTCATATGCTTGTTTTTTGATGTATTTATCAGCATATTATTCTCTAGTGCCCAAATGTTCAAATTAGGTAAGTTATTTTGCAGACATGTCTTACCTGTCACACATGTAATCAATTTACCCAATTTCAAGTCATCTGCATATAGACTACAGAACACCTCAGATGAAAAAGTTAGGTCTGAAAGATACAATCTAAACTAGTAAGGGCCTAGGACAGAGCCCTGAGGAATGCCCTGACTATAACCAAGACTTTCACCTGTTCAATTGATGTATGATACTTCCCATGTCCTATTTGTAAGCCATGCAGCTATCCATCTTACCAAGATTACATTGATATCTAGTAGTTCTAATTTATTGATCATTGTTTTATGTATGACCCTGTCAAATGCTGAAGTTAAATCTATATAAATTACATCACAGTACAATTTTTCATTCATAGCTGTTATTAGATTATTATAGAACATCATGTTACAGGTGGTAATATAGCTATTTTCAACATATGCATGCTGATATAGGGTTTCAAGTCTCAACCTATCCACTTCTGACAATAACTTATTCAATATTACCTTCTCCATTATTTTTCCACAACATGAAAGTAAACTTAAGGGTCTATATGACTCTGGGTTTGTCCTACTCACCTTTCCCTTAAAGACAGGTTTAATAAGCATATGCCTCTAGTCTTGAGGAATCTTCCCATATTTATATGATCTAGTAAACAATAGATATAATTGTACTGGAAATGCTTACTGAAGTGTTTTCTGGTCATTATTAGTAACTCTGTCTCCTCCCTGTGCTTTGTTTGGATCCAGTTTATGCAGTTCTTTTTCAATATAATCTAATTGTTTCTAGATGGACGTCACTAGTACAACGTATCACCTCCTTTGTGGAGTCAAACTGTTATGTATAAGATTTTGTAAATATATCTATAATATGTTGTGTCTGAGAATAAATTTTAGAATCTACACACAGTTTCTCAGTTTGGATGCCTTTACTCTTTCCACATCTTATGTATCTATAAAAAGGTTACCTATAATGCTCAATATCGTTATATACATGTTCATCAATTTTTTTCTTGATCTTGTCTCACACTATGCTTAATTTTTTGTCCAGCTTGTTTATTTCAGTTTTCAGAGTTGTAGTTCGACCTGTCTTCAATTTCTTATGTTTTTGTTTTGTCTCTCACTTTAATCAGGTATCTTGTTCTTACGGAAATATATTCCCCTAACATTGTATGCCTAGATCCTGTTTTTAAACATGTTTTTGTTGTTGCTGTTGGTTTTTTTTTTTTGCATTCTCCAAGGTCGTCTTTATAGTCACAGTTACACAATATGTAATATAGGTATTATCACTGAACATCTAATAATCACATGTCTCATAACTATCTTTAATTCCTATCATAACACTTCTACCTGATTTTTGGTTAGACTATCTGTTACAGTAAAAAAAAATTTATCCTGACAGAACTGGTTTCCAATCATTGTTCTTTAACCATGTTTCACAAACAATATCAATTTTGTGGAAATGTATCAGATTTTCCATTAAAACACTTTATTATTAATACTCCTAATATTAACAAACATCAGAGATTCATCAGAAGTTGCTATTTGTGAACTGTTAATTTTCAGTCTGGTAAAAATCCTGCATAGTGTTTGTCAAATATTGCAAAATGTCTGCTGCAAAAACTTTCTTCCCTGTTCTTGACAAATGCACACTATCCAGTCTGAATACGTGTCTGCCCAAAACTAGGCTTAGATGCTCTACACATTTCCATTTTTTTAAATGGGACATTTTTTCCATGTAGGCATTTACCCAAAAAATCTTTTCATTCACAGTAACCGCGACAATCCTTTGTATATGTAATCTGTGAAAAATATGTCCTGACATCATTACAAGCTATGCTATGTAAGAGGGTTGTAAGTTCCTTACTAACAGTCAAGAGAGTCCTTGCAGATGACATCATTTGTATCAACATGAATGAAAACAGATCATACTTCCTTACATTAAGGCATCTAAGGCTTGCCTCACATCTTCGATTTTTGCTCATGGGAAGCATAACAATATCCAATGTTCATTATCTTCTCTGCAAATGTAAGTATTGTTTCCTCTAATAATAGAATCTCCAATTACAAGAATATCTTTTCTGTCCAGATCTGAAGAATCTTCAACTTCTAATACAGTAATACCTGCTCTTACAAAGGAATGATCTTCATCACCATTAGTCTTATTAATACCACTGTTTTCATTGAGTATTATATTTCCAAGCATTCAATTCTCAACTAGCTGACTCTGTACATCCACAGCTTGAGCCAAGTAGTCAACATGTCTTTGTCTTCTTTTTTTTGTTCTTCAATCCTTCCACATTCAGTTCTGATTTCTTCCTTTTCACCTGCCTTTTTCCTCTTTTTTTCTATCTTCTCTTCTGAAAAAATGATGCCTTTTTCTGTAGACTTAAGGTTTTCTGATAGAAAAATATTATCACTCCCTGTAATATGTGTGTTATATAACAAATCAGTGTCCTTTTAGCACATATTCTGTTTACTTTACAGATATTTATCAGTTTCATTTTCTTTCTTGTTATTTGTTGTAAACTTCTTCCTTTCTTTCTTTTTTTCTTTCCTTCTAAACCCTCTGAATCATCAGATTGCTGAATACTTGCATCCAGAATTCCAAAGTTGTTAGGGGCATCATCTTGTTTCATAGGGGATGAATGATCTTTACAGACAATGGACACATCATTTCCTAAATGTGTTCTATTTGCTCTTTGCCTAACATTATTTATCTCATTGGTCCAGTCATTAATATTTGTAACAACAGTTCTCCAAGCTGTGAGATTTTCACAAGAGTCATCATCAGTAAGTGTAAATTTACTTCTAATAATGGTAAGCAAATCATCAAACTTTTTACACAAGGAACACAGATCAAAAGTGTTATCAGGTGTTACCTTTAAATATGCATAGCATTTATTATACTGAACAAGATACTTGTGCTTTAGCAAATCATTAATAGCATACTCATTTAAGGAATCCATATGCAGCTTTAAACAAATAAAAATTATAAAAGAAAAAAATAATCAAAATTAGTAACCACAGAAATCTAAGAGAACGTAAATCAAATTTTATGAGAAAAATCACACAAGCAATATCCAACTAGATACTTAAGTAAGTACAGTAAAGTTGTTGTTCTGACTGTACAAGTTCTGAAAGTCAGAAAAAAGTTGTAACTCCTTTATGTCACTATCACTCGCAGTTATACTTTTTTTTAACAGTAAAGATCAATAAGTCACAAACCAAGATATGATTGTTTAGATAAGCTCTGGATTGTCCTCTCTGCTGTCTGTGTGAATTTATAGCTGACTAGGCCCCTTGGGATGGCTAGAGCTTCCTGTTTAAAACCTATCCCTTTCTAACAACCAACAGTGAAAATTAAAGGTAAAACAACAAAATATAAATCAAAGTAAATCTTCTTGTCTACAAGCATTACATCAGTACTGTTTCTTTATTATGAGGTTGCTTAAAATTCTCATCATTAAAAGACAAAATATTCACATTTAATTTTTAGCAACTTGTACAATATATACTCCATCTTAAGAGGTACAGTAAACTGTAATTTTGCTTCAAAATAATATTTGCATAATAAAAATATTATTTATGGGGAAAACATATGTGTTTACCTGAGAATGGTAAAAACACTGAAAAATCTTTACACAAAGGACAGAGCCAAACAATTACTGTAAAAATAAGCACTTTCATTCTTTATTAAATAGAACTTCTTCAGATTATATACAGTGAAAAGCCACACTTCCCATTATGGGAAACCCTCCAGAGTCAGGAAGCAGAAAGGAAAAGGCAAAAAATGAGTTTGGACTTGGGAACTGTTCCAGATATTGACCAAGGTACTGTTCTTTGTACATATAATGGTTTTAAAATTTTCAGTTATAGTGACGTTCAAATTACTGTACAGTATGGAGATTTGTTCTCTAAAGGATTTACTTTTATTCCTACAAGTAATTTTAATCTGGTGGACACTATTTTAGAACTAAAACTGTTCACCAGAAAAATCAGTCTAAGCTTATTGTTGGACAAGCATTGTGATTTAGATAAGACTCCTGACTTGAAAAGGAAAAGCACCTTTAACCCACCTCTCCTACTTCTAGTTGTCTTCTTTGTATGACTTTGTGAATCAGAATTGAGGGCAAGGTTCCATGAGTTCAACAAATGCTGTAAGCAGAATCTAACCAAAGAGGAGGACAATTTGTTACAAGAACTTAAGAACAACAAAAAAATGCAGAAAATGAAACCAGATGGGAGGGTGATTATGGACTATTTATCCTATGCTGGCAAAATGATGAATTATTTGCATGATGGAACATTTTTTACTTCTAGTTCTCAGAATGAGTTAAGTATAGCATATGATAGAATTGATTTGGATTTAAATTACCTGCTTTTGGAGTTTTCCTTTCAGACTGAGGAAATGAGTTATCTTTCAAATAAAAAGTCCTGCATATCATCTTTTTTGGTATCCCAAAGGGCCATAAAAATTTGGCTGACCCCCCCTCCATTGAGACCCATAGTGGGTGGTAGGGGTGGAAATCAGCACCTCTAGCCAAATTTGTGGACCACAAACTTACTTGTGGCATTTTTGAAAGAATTGTTTAAGTGTGAATCTTTTAAGATATTTTCTATGCATTGATGTCAAAGATTTATTCTTAGTAATTCTACATGAAGAAGGGTTAAACATATTTTTAGGAGCCCTGACCATGGGCACTTCCCTGGATTATTCATTGATACAGGTTATTTACTCACTTATGTAACTGGTACTTAAAATAATTTTCTTATATTTGATGATAAAATCTTTAAACAGATAAGGAGTGTAGCAATGGGGGTTTCTGCTACTCTAAGTTTGCCAATATTTTACTCTGGTGATGAGGAAGGAAATATATATTTTCCTTTGCTGTTTTAAGATAATATTGCTAAATATTTTAGATACATGGATGATATTCTAATTTTGTGGAAAAGAAGTTTTGAATCTATTAGTTCCTTCATTGACTATGTTAACTCTACGACCACTTTTTTATTATTCACCCACCAGGTTGAGGTTGACATGTAATATTCTGGATGTTAAAGTATACAAAAATACAGTTAGCATGTATAGGAATCCACTATCTATAGGAAGCCTAAATACTCTTATACCTACTTGCATTTTAACAGCTTCCACCCTTATTGGCAAAAGAAAAACCCTTGTTAAAGGACAAATAATTCATCTATCTAGGGTCATTATGGATGATAGTGTCTTCAGCAGTGAGCTGATAAAGGTTAAGAAAATGCTCCTTGACAGGGAATACCCTGTTACTATGAAAGACAAACTGATAACCCTTATAGAGGAGCAAAGGCATACCCACTATAGGCCAAGTCTACGTGGTTCAGAATTACTTAAGAATAAGGGGTCAGATAAGTATTTTAACACCATGGTATTGTCTTAACACCACAACAATAGGGCTATAGGGTTATGATTGATAACAACTGGACTCATGTTTTTGGTGTGTTTGGTTAACTGAGAAAACTGGAACTCACCTAAAATTGTGTACAAAATGGGGGGGGGGGAGTAACAAGCATATACCTTAATGCCATAACCATAAACCCCATTACATGACCCCATGTCAAAGGTATGAAAAAGTTCTGGTCTTGTAAATAGTTTTGGTTTATCAATGAGACACCCAATGTTGTGGTGGATGGTTTACTATCAAAATTCTGCATATTGGTTTACCGTCATTTGTAAGGTTGAGGATAAAGGTGCAAAAGTTTAAAATTGTGAGTGGAAATCTCGTCTCCTCCAAAACATTGACACATGGCTTGTGTTTATGGTTTTGTGTATTGCTGTTTGGAATTTGATCACAGTACAGTGGGGAGCAGGAAAATTACCTTTTTCTTCACTGTAGTACAATCTCAGAGTTATAATATATAATTAGCAGGGGGAGTGTGGGGTGCAGGGGGAAGTAAAAACATTTATGATTTTTTTGTTGGAAGATGAGTGTTTCAGAAGATGCCAAATGTTGATTTTTGACTTACAAACATTTGACATTTTAATCACTCTGCAAAACAGTTTCTGACATTATTTTTCAGCAATTTCATTAAACTCTAATAGGGATTTCATGGTTTTGATAGTAAATCATGGTAGACAACTGTCCTAAGGTAACTAGCATATAAAGCCGCTGTGATTGTTGATCCAGTGTTGTGGTTTACTTGACAACATGCTTATTCTGTTTGGCCTTTTACACTGGAAAAACTGAGGTAAGTTTGAAATCCAGGATATATCCGCATTGTTATGCTATTAAAACTAATAGCATTTCCAATGCCTTAGCAAAACATACTGGTATGTGCATTAGTTTCAACAAATTTATTTTTTATATGTTGGAGAAAGTTCATGTTATTCCACAAGGAGGTAACTGGTTAGCTTTATTGGAGACCAGGGAAGTTTATTGGCAGGTGTTATTGAATGCAACACAAGCCACTGGTTTAAATGACAGGATTTCTCTATCCCGCTTTTTGCATATTAGAGCAGTCAATTTAAATTTTATTCCAGCAGTAGGTAAAGTGGCAACATTGTTTTTTTCTTAAGTATTCATTGTTGAGATGGTTAATTTTATTAGTTAGAGAAAATGTTACTATATAACATATTTTAGTGGTATAAGTTGAATTTGAGGTGCTGTCTTTTTAATTATGCAAACTTCAGTGCACCAAGCATTGTGATTGGTTTATTCAGATTTTAAAAGACTGTGGCTTTTTACTGTGTTTAATCTGCAGAAGATGCATTTAATAAGGAAGTAAAGCATTTATTTTTACATTATTGTTTGGCTCCATCCTTAGTGGAAAAGGTTTTTCAGTATTTTTGCTTGGTCTGCTCTATTTATAAGTGGTGGTTTGAGTATACCTGAGAATGGTAAAAATAAAGTCCTTTAATAGAAATTCCATATTGTGGACTAGCATTTTAAAGAGATTAAATGCAAAGTAATATACAATACTGGGCAATAAATGCCAAAATTTGCTACCACAAGAACCCGCCCATTCTTAGAAATTGTAGTCTGTAACATGACAATGAATCCACATTTGCTTCCCATGTACATTTATGAGTGCATTGTTTTAATTGCAGCAGATTCACTTTTTAGAAGCTATCTGTATGGAATGAAGGACTTTTTAAAAGAAAAATAAAGAACAACATTTGCAAGAAATGTTCAAGACATTCATCAAACAAAATGACAATAAGCACTTCTCATCTGCACATCCCCACCCAGCTACAAAATATGCTTACTTAAAGAAAATAAACATATTCAGACATTCTATTTAAAGTTATGATCCCTGTTAATAAATATTTCCAACATAGGATAAATCAATTCTATTCGCATTCTACAATATCATACATCCAAACATTATTTTTATGCTTATGCAGAAATGTATACTCTAGACTGGACTAAGTAAAGCTACATACCTATACATGTGAGCACATCACACAATGTTAACATGTAAATGAGAGACCACTAAGAAGGTTTGATAAGAGACTACAAAACTGACAAGTGGAAACTGGGTTAAATTGTTTATATTAATGGGCCTGTAATCTGTCCTGCTAATATGAAGCATGATATATATAAAATGCATATAGACCAGCTAAGTACCAAGCAGTCAGCTGACTGAACAGCATTTGCCATGTAACTGAGTTTTGAAGAACCACTTAATGAGCAAGGCAGTATCATGGCAGTAAAGATAGGTGCAAGCCCTCCATGGAGAATTAGGATTGTAATCACCCTAGTACAAGTATAAATAATGACCATAACCAAAATTCAAGACAGATGTCAGACCAGACACTTAAGCAGAGAAGTTGGGGTGACCAAGTATATTCCCAAAATAAATGACCAATATTATACCCAGAGAAGGGTGAATGAACATATAGAACTTTGTAGGGAGAAAGATAGATGACCAAACTTCACCCACATCATCAAGCAAATTAGGTGTTGTGGTACAATGTAATGTCCTTGGCATGATATTCAAGTGTATTCTATGTCTGTGTCCTACCTCTGATTCCAGTGATGCTACAGAAATGTTATTTCAAGAGATATTCTCAGAGGTTAAATTTATGAAATAGTAGGAATAACAACATAATCACAAAAATACCCTAGTGCTATTGAAAAAGGGTACACAAATTACTGATAGTATTAAAAACACTACTAGATAATACATTTCCAATTTGTATTACCAGTTACTAGTTAGTTTTACTGAGATTGGTATACAAACAATAATTCCACATCTACTAAGATACTATGAGTATCTTGAAATACATGGGGAACTATATATAGTGATGTAAAGACTCATTTGTTGTTAAATAAAGTCATAGTGGAAAACTGTAAAAAGGGGAATAATTTAAGTATGTCCTAAATTGACTACAGAAAAGCATTTGATAGTATTACACATTCATGGATAAAAGAGTGCTTAAAAATGTATAAGATTCACCCTACACTGATTGATTACATTACAGTGACCTTGAAACAGTGGCAGACAACTTTGCAATTAAACCATAGTAAAGGACAACTTATTATTCCAAGGATAAAAATCCAAAGGGGGATATTCCAGGGTGACTCTCTGTCACTGCTGCTATTTTGCCTTACCCTTAATCCATTAAGCTGTCTACTTAATAGCTTAGGTCATGGCTATAATTTGTCTTCTAGAAAAGAACAAACTGCAAATACTTCTTATCTTCTCTGTCAATTATCTGAAACTATATAGCTCATTAGATGAGGACCTGAAAGCAAAACTGCAAGTTATCAAAACTTTTTCTCATGATATAAGAATGGAATTTTGGTCACGATAAATGTGCAAAAGCAACCTTTAAAGCAGGAAAACTGCAGCACCAAGAAACATCAGTTTGGGACAAAAATGTGATATAAAAGAACTTGAGCAAGAGGGAGTATATTAAATATTTGGGAATTGATGAAGGATCAACAATAAAACATGAACAAATGCAAATAAAACTTAATAAGGGATACTTCAGAAGACTTAAATTAATCCTGAAAACAGCTTTGCTACCTAGGAACAAAATCCAAGCTATAAACCAATTTTCTCTTCCTGTCCTAACTTACAGTTTTGGAGTGATTGACTGGCCCCAAAACATGTTGGATAGATTAGATAGGAAAACAAGAAGGATGCTGCATGCTCACTAGATGATTTATAAAAATCAGTGCATACCAAGATTATATATTCCCCATTCCAAAGGAGAGATGAACCTCCTTGAAATTGATTACATGTACAGATCTGCAATTGTGGACTCCACACATATCTGCTGACCTCACAAGACCCAAATGTAGTGAAGATTTTGAAACATGAGGAGAATAAATCTAAGATGACTTCCCTGCTTAGGCTAGCAGAAGCATACTGGCATCAATCAGGAATGGAATTTAAACCACAAGTAGATAGAAAGCAGGCAGCGGCTGAATGTGCCAAAAAAAACCAAAAAACAAAAGAAAGAATATCAGATGAGAAGGCAAGAAATGTGGAAAAAGCATAAATATAGTTGCAAGTATAGAAAACTTTTGGAAGAACCTTATGTTTATCAGGAACAAATGCAGTAATGGTTAATGAGAGGTGAATTTAAACCAAGAGATGAAAAGTTAATATTGTATAGTAATAAATATCAAATACAGTACTCGACAAGGATACCTTTACCCCCTAATTATTTAGCATTCACGTCAAAGTCCTCTTTGAATGTTTAATGCTAAAATCATTAATTTAATTTCCTATCCTAAAAGGAGTATTAATTCCTTTTGTAGCATTTGCAGATTATTTAAATATTTTCCTTCAACATCCTCTTTCTAACATTCCACTGATTTTAAACATCGCATACTACAGTTTCTAATTATAAGCTAATTTAATTCAATAATTGTGCTACATTTTCTCCATTTTTGATTATTTGATTGCATCATAAATCTACATCCTCTAGGTTTACATGGTGCTGCAAATAAACCCATTTTAAAAAATCTATGTGAATATCATTTGTAAAAAATAGTATCATGAAAATGGCATTTTGTAATGTTGGAATTACATATGAAATGATCTAAAAAGATTGTTTGCTCTGGCATTTTCAGTTATTTCAAAATTAGCAGTTGTAAATATGATTATCTTTCAAAGGTTATTGTTTTATAATATACCATCATATCACTAATCCCAACCAAAACTTGTAAGATTATATTCTGAGTCAGCCACATTCAGACACCAAAATTACTAAGAACATCATATACATAAAATATCACCTCCAAAGGGACACAGATGTTTCATACTTCCTGATCTTTATTGTTACTATCTTATCATTAGGTCATCATACCACTGAGGGCTACAGATATATTGTCAATAGAAAGAAAACTTGTTCTTTATTTTGGTCAGATATTCAACACATATTGTTTCCTACAGCTGGAATCTCTTATTACCCTTCCTATAAACAAAATATTGCTTCCTTTCAAAGTGTAGATTATATTTCAGTATTTATCTCATATTTCTAATACCTGACTAAGATTCTTGACCTCTGATAGGGCTATTGTTCCACCCTGTCAACTGAAAATCTAATCTTGTTACGTGGCAAATTAATAGGGATAGCATAATTTTCCATTCATAAAAAATATTTTGGGAATTATTTAATTCCACAGAACAAAATTGTCAGTTGTAATGTTTTCTAATTTGCGGTGGTGGTGCTGCGGTAGCGTTGTCACCTCACAGTAAGATGCTGTCCGGTTCGATTCTCAGCTAGATCGTCTTCTGCATGGAGACATGCATGAATGGGCGTACCTTCGTTGAAGGTTGTGCATCAGGGCTGGTAACTTGGCATGCAAAAATCAGCTACCAATCATTAGCGGACCGGAGTTCCGCTGTGGCGACCCCTAACCGGGAAAAGCCAAAAGACGCAACAAATGACTGATAAAATTTTCACTTTGTCGACAGGTTAAAAGACTGTAGTTTTCAATTGTTACATCAAGCATTACTACTGATGAAGTATGTCAAAAACCTAGTCCCTCATTTTAATACACATTTATTTATTTCTTTTTTACACTTACATTTAAAAAACAGTCAAAAGACCATACTCTGACAGGAAATAGGTCAGCAAGGCATAGACTAAAGCACATATTCTTTAAGGAGAACATATATCAGTGTTACAGTAATATGTATGTATATATATATATATATATATATATATATATATATACACACACACACACACACACACACACACACACACACACACACACACACACACACACTCACACACTCACACACTCACACACAGGTTCTGGCATAGTTAATCGAGGGTGTGCATTGCCACTGTAAGGATTAACAGAACTATACTATAGACGTAGGGACAGTAACTGGAGATATATAGAGAAAAAAGAAAAAAATATAAGGACTGACAAAACCAAGGTACATCTTCGTAAAGCTAAATTATGCAATGCATTCTTACACAGTTAGTTATTCTGCAAAGTCCAGTAGAAAAAAATGTTATATAATCTATATGTTAGAAGAGAAATAAATACCACTAACAAGCTTCATTGAAAATATATATGCAAAAGTTGACATTATGAAAAACGTCAAATTTGAAGAGGTTTGGGGATATGAGGATATATTATAATATACAAAGTCTCTCTCTGGTGGGATTTATAGATTAACCATGATTATCCAAGCAATGGTGTTGATAGTTGTCCTTGGCTTGCATCATGGACTTCCTAAATCTCTTGGAGGTGGTTACTGACCTTTTATTATGTGATATTTTATCCCAGCACTCAGGTGGTGCTAGCTAGACACATGCTATCAGTGGCTATAGTGACGGCTCCATTGTAGAGGCAGTTCTTAAACCAAATTACTAAAGGAGCACTACTATCATTCACTGTAACAATTCCTACACTTTAAAATTTCAGAGAAACTGCACTTTTTAAATTTGTGTAGCACAATATTGTCATCAACACATTTGAATACTCTTTTTAAATGTGTCAATGGGTATAGTACCTGCAGGTTTACTTTCTTCAGAATTGATGTAGATGGCAATAGTCAGCATAATAATAGTAATGAAGGCATGATAACTGGGTTGTAATCTGTTATTTGTCTGCAAATGTCACAGTCCATGAAATAATTCTATACTATATCAAGGCTGGTTACAGTCTTCAGCAGTTTTTGTGGCTGTACTCTTGGGTAATGGGATTTTGGAAGCTAGCTTAAAAAGTTCAGAGACAAAACTAATACATAAGAAAAGATTAAGTATATGGGCAAGAGGGGCTGCTAGTGTGTGCCTTCCTAGTTTAAATAGAAAACGCTTGTTTTGTAAAAGATGGATTTGGCTTTAGACGGAAGTTTTCTGAGTTGTTTAACTTATTCTATTGTAAAGGCTTTAAAGGAAAAGTAAGGGTACCCAAAGGGGATGGGAAAGGATAAACTGTATTGAGAAAGGGTGCCTGGGTGAATATAATGTGCTAGTTTGAAGTGGATTTGCTATGCTGTGTTTTATCTCTTGAATATTATCTTAAAGTATATCTATTGTGTTCTTCTTGAGGCTAAAGATGTTGAGCTTAGATGATATTACAATGCTCTACAACAACTTAGGATTAGTTTGCAGTCAATGCTGAACATTTCTACATTAGTGTTACTTTGTTTGTTTTTTCAGTTGTATATAGTATGAGTATTTTTGAGTTATTTAGGTCTCTTTTTCATGTCTTTTCTGCTGCATCTCAGCTCTTTGAAGGAAATCAGTTTGGTGGAGTTAGCCATGGTACGGTATAAAACTTGTGTCTTCTAGTTTTTAGTGGATACAGTTTGTTTGGAATGGAAGTTAATGTGTTATTAAAATGTCAATAGTGTCACAGGAAAAAATGAAAGCATATAGAGGAGCCTAATACCACTGAATTATACTAAAAGAGAAACCTAAGCTCTTTCAGAGACAGTTCTGGTTGCTATGTGATTATGTATGGGATTGGAAGTTCAAATTTGCCTTGTAGTTTGAACTGGACTTTGATCACTGAAGAAAATGAGGAGACCATCTACTAAACATCATTTATCAGAGGCATTTGTCAAAAGAATGTCTAGAAGTATATGTTTATTAGTGGGATAATGAAGTTTGCTTTCTTTATTGGCTAGCTTAGTTATATTTCTATGTGATGCCAATGAGTGAAGTTTGTTTTGCAATGGCCCTAAGAATTCAAGGTTGACATTTCCCATTATGATTTACTTATTATGTTTAATTATAGAGGGCATTGCATCTAAAATAGTTTGTGCCACTGTAAGGATAGAAGGAGAATAAGGAACTCCTCCACATCCAGCTTATTATTAACAAAACCCCTTGTCAAATCATAGTCTAGTTAAGTATAGGATCCCCTTTCTGCCCCCTGTGCCCACACCTCCTACCTGACTAGTATCGAGTCCCTCTGTGTTAAGCTAACCACCATTCTCCTAGGAGACTCCAACTATCTCTCCATAAACTGGGACACTTAGCCTCAAACATGCATACACAGATATTTCTGAACTCATCAAAACAAACTCCATTGACAAGTTTGTCTGCTCCCCAACGAGGGGTTACAAAATTCTGGATATAGTCCATGGTAAGAGGCAGCTTTGCTCCCCACCAATTTTTATTCCTGAAGCATCTTCCAATACCTTGGTATTCAAAGAATATGCAAAAGCTAATCTATTTAAATTTGGTGATGACATGGCTAAATGGAAAAGTCTCTTCCATCTTGATGACCTCATTGTTTATGTGAAATCCTTCAGTGGCAAATTTTATGCCCATGTAAGTAGCTGCAAAGATGCATCTGTCCCACTCAGAAATAAATATAATTCAAAATTAAAAAATAAACCCCTATGGTGGAACTCAAATATAAACAGGCAGAATAATAAAGGAATAAAACATATTACTCACAAAAATAAATCTCTCTTTCAAGATGTGAAAAAAAACTCTTGATAAACTAAACAAGAAACTCCAGAAATTGATCAAATTAACCAAACTCAGATATGAGATAAACAAAATAGCCACACAGATGAAGTATAACCATAAAGCCTACATTATTTAAGTTAGAAATGTCTGAATCAATGGTCAGCACTGTGTAGAGTAAATGATATCACATATTTAGAGCAAGAGGACATAATTATTCTACAAGCAGAAAATTTAGCTCAAACTTCCTTGTGTCGTGTCAGTCTGTTGAAGGCAATTTCAGCAAATGTAAAGAAACTGAAGCCATTTTGCCAAAACCACTTCCAACAAAAGTGGAGATTGCCTTTTTCTCCATTGGTTTTCAGTGTCAGAACTGATATGTACAATGCTGGGGGTGATGGGAGGTCCCTCACATGGGGGCAAAGGGGGGCGTATCCCCCTGCAAAAAACATTTCAATGTTTGCTGAAGGCAGTTTCAGTGAACTGGTTTCAGTTTATTTGCATTTATCAAACTGCCTCTGATGGATGGACATGAACCCGAACATCAGCCCCTCTCACCTCCAATACTCTTAGATCACATACCTACACATACATCACCCACTAAAATCTCCCAAGAGCAAGTTGCTATCTAAGACCAAGAACGCTACAGCTATAGGGCCAGATAACATATCATGCCACCTGCTAGTCAGCTTGAAACATAACTTGTCTTATTTCCTACAGAAGCTATTTAATATCAACTTCAAAACAAGCTTCACGCCAGAGGAATGGTAAAAAGAGGTTCAAGATGGCTGCCGAGTATTAAACACATACTTTCTGCAGCTCCTGTTCCAACTAAGTTTATCCGCTCAAAATAGCCTGCATCTGGCTTTAAAAGTCAAAAGAAAGGAATATTTCTGTTAAAATACAGCAAAAGGATTGGATCTACAGCAGCATTTTGGATAAAAAAGCTAATTTTAAACCTTACTTTCTTCTAAGTATTTACCTGAACTCATTCTGGGGAAGGCCAAGGCCGCATGGTAATATCCTTCTCTGCATATAACAGTATTTCAAATAAGAGATGGCTACTAAGCAAGAAACCATGGATTCTACAACTACAAAAACTAAACTTTCCTCTATAATTACACCTGAGAAGGATGTAATATCCAAGAGACAAAAAATAAATAAATCAACGCAAGAGCTGAACAAAGGGCCTACTAAAACCAAAGCTGAATCTGCACTTTCACTTGAAGATATTAAGTCAGCATTACAACCATTGCAAGATGAGTTCAAGTTATTTTCAGATAAGCTAAATTCCTTCGGTTCAATCCTGGATCAAATTATAACAAGAATAAACACAATAGAAAATAAAACTGAGGAGAACTCAATGCAGATACAGGATTTACAAGCTAAGGTAAATGCAAATGGAAAAATAATCAATGACTTACAACAAAAAATAACTGACTTAGAAGCTCGAAGTAGGAGAAATAATATCTTAATATCTGGCATTCCGGAAAAGTTTGATCAACCCCAACTACCTGTAATATTAACAGAGATCTTTGAACTAGTAACTGAAGCTAAATCACTTGCAAAAGAAATTACTGTGGAAAGAGTTCATAGAGCGCTACGGAAAACTCAAAATGAAGCTAACCCCAGACAGATCTATGCAAAACTATTAAATGCTGCACATGTTAATTTGCTGCTAATGGCTGCAAAGAAGAAAAAAAAAACATCTCATGGAGAGGCTACAGGATCTCATTATCACAAGACTTACCTCAGCCCATTAATGTACAGAGACAAGCTCTAGCCCCTTTCTGTGCTTTGCTAATAAAAAAATATATTCTTTTCCAAATTAAATACCCAGCCACTCTTTCCTTTAACTATAAAGACCAAAAGCACTTTATACAGTCTGTGGAGGAGGCAAAGAAAACATTTATGCAAGTTTTCAAGGAAGTACCAGTTATTTAAAACATATGGCAATGCTATTTAAAATAAAATAAAGAAAAATGTACTGCTTTAAAAAAAATGCAGCTTCTCTCTGAAGATAGGTCTAGAAACACTAATAGAAGCTAGAAACACTATCAGAAGAAATTACTTCCTACAGAAATGGTACTTTTTACTTTCTCGGATTTGTAAACAAAGAAAGGAAGCTAACTGAGCTAATCATACCTGATTTAATGTCCTGTTGGTTTTTCTGTCACTCTCTGGACATTCTGGAAATATTCCTGTCATTTTTTATCTTTTTTTTTCTCAAATTTATTTTCTTCTGCTTTAAATTACTCCACTTTCTGGGACTTGTGTTGCTTCCTGTGGCCTGGGGAGGCCTACATATCATCTCCATGAGGGTTTCTTTTGTCTGCTGGGCTGTTTCTACACTCCATATCCCAGAATTCAATGAAAACATTGGCCGATGATGTCACAAGGTCAGAGAGCATGGGAAAAGAAGTAAAGATGCAAAGCATTACTGGGAAATCTAAAAATCACACAATACATCATATTTATGAAAAAATGGACTGTATTTTTACAGTTTGGGTTCTGTGTGATGCTGAAAATGTAAGAACATTGAAGGATTTAATTCAGGGTAATGTTAGTAACATTATCATTTAATTTAAAAAGCATTATGTCAGTGTGTGCTATATTTAGTTAAGGAATGTTATATATATGTCTATAGTTTATTATAATGCCTGCCAAATATTAATTGATTAGTATTTAGTTTTATATTGTAGCATTAGTTAAATTTGTAACTAAGTGTAATTTAATTGCATCTAAAATCTAATGCTGCGGCTAAATAAGTGATCTGTATCTTATAGGGGTGAAGTGTATAGTTATGTGTTCTATAAGCTTTATAAGTCTCAGGTATCTGCAAATTATATCCAAAGCTCAGCTGATTACTTTGTTTGGGTCTATGAATGGTCTTTCTGTTTATTTTAGATGTGTGTTTATTTTAGGTGTGTGATTTTGATTTTCAATAATAGATTTTAAAATAATATTTATAGATATGCCATTACCCTCAGAATGCCAGATATAGTTACACTTGCCTGCTTACTGTCTGTGATAAAATATAGTATTATTGATTTATAGGGAGTTAGTTATAAACTAATGTGTACAATCATAATAATATATACCAATCCAACCTTATGCACCTGTAAGCATAACTAATTCTATGTTATGATCTGCTAAAATGATATATATATATTAAGTCTTTTAGAAAGTACGATTCTTATACTCTTTTATTAACTATTCCAAGCATCTTTTTGCCTTTAAATGTACATTTTAGATTTATATGTTAGTATTAAATAGTTTTTAAAGTGGTATGAGGGTGTAGTTGTGAATGCTGGGTGACACTTGAACTATCGAAGTTAGTATTTATGTCTCACTGTTGCATACCTGTAACATTTATTTTATACAAAAATGTTTAACAACAGTATATTTGCATCTTTTACATTTGCAAATAAAATCATATCAGGGAGATGGGTGGTTAGGCACGGGTTGTAAGGTTAGGAGCATGGGTGTCAGAACATCAGTTTTGAGTACAGTTTATTTTGTATGTGTTAGAAAAGGACCTATCATTATATGGACCGTTCCTGGTGAAACTAGTATCTCTGTTGACCCTATTTTGTTTTTATTGTTATTTTTTGAACTTATAGTTAGATAATTAGGGTGAGTTCTTGGAATGTAAATGGTCTTCAGAACATTAAAAAAAAGCTGGGTATGCACCTGATTTATCAAGACAAATCAAACATTATTTTTTTACAAGAGACACATATAACAAATGACCAGTGGGACAATATTAAAAAAAGAAATTGGATTAGACGGATTATATCAGCAGGGAGCAGCCTTGCATCAAAAGGTACAGCTATTTTAATTAAAAAGTCCTTCCCTGGAGAAGTACTTGATACTAAATTGGATTTGAATGGAAGATGGTGTTTATTCACTTGCTCATACCCACAAGTTAAGTCCCCAATTTTGTTTTTGAATGTGTATAGTCCATGTTCAAACCAACATTTGTTCATCCAGGAAATACATAATCTGCTACTTCCATACCATGATCATTTCTTCATTATTGGTGGTGACTGATGAATGATGAATGATAGCTCGAATAAGAACAGAAAACAGCCCACCCAAATAACTGCTTCTATTCAATATTTGATGAATAGTTTTAATTTAGTTGACCCTTTTTTAATATCTGAGATTGACAGGGAGTCTAATAAATTTACTTCTATTTGGCCTCACATAAGGTTTGGTCTAGGAATGATTATTACCTGTTCTCAGATGCTTTCTCGACTAAAATTGCTAATTTTGCTCATGAGGCCAGATCTATATCTGATCATTCGAATATATCACTTGGCATTAACCCTAACCAAAAATGCAATTATGACAGTAAGATTTTCACTTAGTCACTAAATGGTAACATTCTGAAAAAAAATTATGTTTTGCAGGAGGTTAATGAATATCTCAACACTTAGAAGCTGAATCATTGCTTTCCAATATCCCTTTATATATACAATGGGCAGCGGCTAAAGCTGTCATTAGAGGAATACTTATCCAAAAAGCATCTTATTATAAAAAGAAAGAGAATATGTACATTAATAACCTCACAAAAGAGTTTAAAAAAATTGACGCAGAACTGCAAAAAGATTTTCCCCTGATTTGGAAATTAAACTTCATGGAATTCAGAAGGAAATATATTTCTTCCACCAACAAAACTACTCTTTGACTGAATTAAAGCTTCTACATAGATACTCAGAATGGGCTCAATCTCCATCCAAAACTCTAGCAAGACTAATAAATATCAAAGAAGGACCAAACTATATAAAGAACATAAAGTACAAAGGGAAAATCCTGTATAGAAATAGTGACATTGTAAATTCATTTGTAGATATTTACATGGAAATCTACAATCCAAAAACTCAATCCCAAAAAGAGCAATACATAGACTTCCTCAATAAGCTTAATGTCCCAAAACTATCTTCCACACAAATTACCCAGTTAAAAGCCCCTATAACACTAAATGAAATAACTGCAGCTATTAAAAAAACTGAAACCTAATAAGACGCCTAGCCCTGTTGGATTTACAGGTTCATTTTACAAAATTTTCTGCAGTAATCTTACTAAAATCCTACTGAGCATGTATAATCATATCATATCAGAAGGGATTACAGACAAGTATATGAATAATTCCAAAACTATTTTCATCCCGAAACCAAACTCTGACAAATCAAACCCTCTTAACTATAGGCCTATTGCCCTTATAAATGTAGATATGAAAATTTTATCTACCATTTTTTGCAAATAGAATTCAGAAAGTGATGGTATCAATTATTTCTCCAGAGCAATTGGGTTTTATAAAGCAAAGACAACTTTGTGATAATACTCTCACTTTGCATACATTATTAACGGTCCTTGAAAAGGATAATCATCCAAGATACGCTTTAACGTTAGATGCAACTAAGGCCTTTGATAATGTGGATCTCAACTTCTTATATGTAGCAATGGAATACTTTAATTTCCCGGATATGGTCATTAATACTATTAGGATAATATATAAAAATGCCTCTACTTCCCTTTATATAAATAAAACATTATCAGAGCCTATTAAAATTACAAATGGCACCAGACAGGGGTGTCCACTATCACCCTATCTTTTTAACTTGTATCTTGAACCTTTTCTTATCTGGATCAAACAGATGACCTATCATCATATCCCAAAAATCTATAACATCGAAATAAAGTACTCGGCGTTTGCAGATGACCTTAACATTTACTTTGAGCTTCCTAACACAGACCTCCAGAAAATTTGAAACTCTATTGATCTCTTTTCTAAAGTTGCTAACTATAAGCTTAACCCCACCAAATCATCCTGTTTTCCTTTGAATCCTAAGAAGCATTTAGAATATTACTTCCCCCTATCTGACATACCTCTTAAATATTCAATAAAGTATCTGGGTATAAACTTCATGGACTGTCATCAAGAACTTATGAAAACTAATCTTTATAAAGTTTGGTATCAAATAAACAATGATCTAACCAGATGGAAAAATATTAACTTTTCACTGTTATCAAAATCTGCTATTATCAAGATGAATATTCTACCTAGAAATCTTTTCCATCTAAACTCTGTTTTTCTTAATATTCCAAAAAACTTCTTTCGTAAAATGGAGACCACAATTTCTAAATTCTTACGGTTCCCTAAATCAACCAAAACAGCATATAGGAAATTAACTATCCCAAAAGCTAAGGGTGGATTAAGTCTTCCAGATTTCAGTCTTTATTATCAAATAATTACCGCAAGTCAGTTAATAAAAATAGCCAGTTATGATCCGTATGACGAATCTTGGTCTCCAATATGGGTCAAGATCTGGTATAACTGTGTATGTTCATTCAAAATGAATCCTCAATCTATCCCCTTTCTCACACCTGTTGGTGAATTTAACATTAAAGTTTTTGCCTCTTCTAAAAAACAAAATTCTTATTTTTCATGATCTGATGAAATCCCTTAATTTGCAAAATACAATCCCCATTCTTCAACCCATACATCTGAATCCAAATTTAAAAATCAATAATAAAATGATTGACCTATCTAACTTTCCTATTATCAAGAAGGCTACAGTCTGGCATTTTTATAGTACAAAAAATGCAGCAGAGGTTAAAACTTTATTTGGGGCTCCTAATAAATATGACCCTATTTTAAGACAACTCAGCTCACTTATAAAACAAAAATTCCTTAAATACAGAGTTATGGAATAAGATATTCAATTAACACAATCAATCATCAATTCGCTCTCCCTAAAAACAAAATGCTTATAAACTTGCGTCGTCCATTATGCATAGTCATTCAGTTTTATTTTCCAAATACTGGGAATTAATACAGGATGAAATCTCTAGCGAATCTAAGTATCAAGCAATCAGAAATACACTAAACTTGACCCCCTTCAAAAATCTAATTTATACACAGCTAATGATAAATAATAACTCTTACTACACCCCAGTCATTTTACAAAAATTTGGATGTAATAAAAACTTAACATGTCCTTTCTGCACTCTCCCTCATGTTGACATAATACAAATGTTCTGGAGTTGTAAGACCATCTATAAACTCTGGTGCTTCCTCAGAATTCAATTAGAAAAAATGGGGTATGTAAAAACTACATTTTCTTGGCAAATTATGATCCTTAATATTGTTCCTATTCAAATCAAAGGTATTCGCCGTCATGTTCTTGTCTCAGTTTGTGCTCTCCTTAAATATTTCATTACTAAAAATTGCATCAACCCCTCAGCAATTTCATGGGAAAACTTTAAGGCTATGGCAATAAAATATATATCAGTGCACAAAATGTGCACGAATAGCAAAAAGAAAAAGAATTATTTTAAAAAAATATTGGGAAAATCGCTTTGATCTAATCTGTAATAAGTAAAATCCAGCAACATTTTTTCTTATACATTTGCATTCCAAGCTGCATCCTTTTTGTACTAGGTACATTCCAAAATTATTTGATAATTTAAACATTACACTTTACTAATTGTCTTATATAATTTTATTTGGAGAGGTCCTCTGACATGCATGATGTAAATATATTGTAAATATGGTGAAAATAGGTTTTTAGGACATGTATAGTTTACTTTAGGTGGTGTACCCCCAAATAGTTAATAGTTTATACTTTATATTATAGTATGTTATCTGATTAAAGTTATCCTCCTCTTGGGAGGCCTGATTTCTATTTGTATTATGTTTTTCTGGGGCACCCTAGTGAATGTTTTACCCGTTCAGGAGTAAGGTACTTGTTACAATAACTGCTTGTCTATAAATCAAAACTTGTTAACTGTTTGTATTAATTTAGAATGTACTTTACTTTCTTTTTCTTGGTATGATGTACCTTACAAGTTCCTTATCTTGTATTTATTTTCATTTCTTTTTTGTAAAAGTTTTAAAACTAATAAAAATATTTTTGAAAAAAAAAAAGAATGGTAAAAAGAAACAGTCATTGCCTTGCACTAAGGTGGGCTTCAATGGACCCAGGTAACTACAGACCCATAAGCCTGGCCAATCTCATCTATAATTCTATAGAAAGGATTGTCATGGAGTTACTATATAAGGATTTAGGTAATCTAAAGACTCTTGATACAACCCATTTCAGAATCATAAAGAGCAGGCCCTGCCAACTTAACCTGGTTAGCTTCATTTAAAAACTTACTGAACCAATGGAAGAAGTCAAAACAATGCACACTGCATCTCTAGATCTAGTAAAGGCATTCAACACCATCATAGATAAACTCTCACACCTAACTCAGTCCCTATGTAAATTATTGGATAGTAAATTGGCCCTCAACCAAAACCCATGAAGTTACTGGGGATGACTATACCTCATCTAAATGACCTGTGTCTAGAGGGATACCCCAAGTTTCAGTCATTGGGGCAGTCCTATTTGCCATTTACGTCTTAGGTGTTAAAACTAATGTTAAAGGTTTGTGGCTGACCAAGAATGCAAAAGCCTGCAAAGATGGTGCAATCTTAAACTTCCCAGAGTGCACCAAGATCCTTTAACTGCACCTGTCCCAAACAAGCAGCTGATATCAAAACCATGGACTAAAACTAAAAGCCAAGACGTGTATGTATAATTGTGCCCACTGGCAAGCATGACCTCCCTTGTAACTATCATATTCGCAATACATCCTGAAAACTGATCAAATAGTTAAGAATCTAGGAACTTTTGTTGACAAATGAACTGTTCTTTGATTACCACATAGCCACTGTTGTAAGGATGTCCTTCTTCATGGCACAGTATATTTATTTATTTATCTGACATTTGTTGACCGTGTTCGTCCAACTGAGCTAAAGCCCTTTTTCAGTGGAGGCCCAGGGAGAAAAGCTCCACAGTCACAAGAAATACACGTAAAAATACAGAATTACAAGTTTTATAGGATCACAATAAAAGTAGTTAACAATACAAGATAAACAAGTAAAGTTCAAAAATGCATTGTACATTCAAAAAAGAAACTGTGCAAGTATGTAAGCAAAAGATCAATTGTTATGCCCAAAGGTTATAGCAAACAAAACTTGCCTGACTAAGTTACAATAAGAATGAAATAGGTATATACATTAAGAAAAAAAATCACAGAAGTCACAAACTGGCATTGGCAGTATGATTATTAGAGAAAGGAAGAATAAGAAGCAGTTAAAGATACAGGGGTTGTAACAGTATTGTGTCCAGATACAGGGATGCAAATGCTCCACTGTTCTAAACACTCTTTATAAGTTCATAGGTTCATAGAAGGTTATTAGGCTAATGGCCCTATAGATCTTACAAGCCTAATCATATTTATATTGAAGTGTCCCAATTGTTGGTGGTTAGGTGAGTGAAGTTCGTAGAGGTAAGGGCCTATGGTAGTTAATACCGACTTCCGCTGTCCAGGAGGGACACTGGTGCCACCCCAGGAGTGAATTTGCAGTCAACCATCCATTGATCTAGACTGCATTTGAAGAGGGTCAGGGATGTGCTCTGTTTCATGTGAATTGGAAGCTTGTTCCAGAGAAGTGGCAGTCTCTAGGAGATGTATCAATTACTCCAGCATGACCTGTTCATGTCAGAAGCTAGGTTAAGATCCATGAAGTGAGTGACCCTAGTGCAGTTTGATTTACAAATATGTAACATTTCTATCAGGGCCAGGTCAGAGACTGCCCTATAGCCAGTAAAAGTCACCCTTAGGGGGGCTGCTGTCTATAATGTAATTAGTAGGGATGTCAGCTTTCACAAAGGGAAATATAATGAACTTTTTTTGCATTTAGCTTTAATCCATGGTTTTGGCACCAATCATTTGTCTGTGTTAATCTTGTCTGCAGTATATTAACATCGCTGAGGGAGTCAAGGATTGCTCGCAGTTTGCAATCATCTTTGAACTTGATCAGCCACAAGATGTCCAAGTTTGGATGGACATTTGAGAAGTAAATTCCAAACAGTAAGAAACCCAGCACAGGACCATGTGGTACGCCACTGGTGACTGGTCTTTTTGTAGAGGTAAAGTCACCACTTTGACAGTACGTCTCCTGTTGGTGGGCCAGTTGGCTACCCATCTGGTAATTTAAGGGTTAATTCCTAAATGGGAGAGTCTCTCCATAAAACCTGAGTGGGAAGTTGTGTCAAATGCCTAGGCTAGGTCAAGACAGGTGGTATGCACTGTCTTTCCCTCATACAGGGCCTTGGGGACTTTTTTTAAGAGGTCAACAATGTTTAACAGGCACAATCTACCTTTACTGAATCTGAATTGGATTGGGTCCAGAGTTTGGAGATTACCTATGTCCTTGTTAATAAGGTCCACAATGATTCATTCCATGGCCTTGCAGATGAGTCTAGTTAAACTTATAGGCCTATAATTCTCGGGGTTGGTTGATGGTCCTCTTTTGTGCAGAGAGATTAGTGTTGCTTTCCTCCATTCTGCCAGAACATAGCCAGTTTGTAAGCTGTGTTTAAACAAAGTTCCAAGTGGGTCTACTTGGTCATGTTTTAAATTGTTTAAAAGGCAGCCTGGTATGTTGTCTGGTCCCACTGATGCAGTGTTTTTGGTCTTGGAGAGTGCCAAGATGACCTGCTCTCTTGAGATAACAGGCTGTGGAATTGTGGCAGGTATACTTTAGAGGATAATTGGAGAGGACGTGGATGGTGAAGTGTGCTCCAAATCTGTCAGGTAGCAGATTGGCTATTACATCTGGTTGTGCATGGGTGGTGTCATCAACAACCAGCGCATAGTTTGGTATTCCTTTTAGATTTCAGAATTGGTTAAAGGATTCCTTGTGATTATATTTATCTAGGGAGGATACATTTACTTCATAATTAGCTTTGGAGGACTTGACAAGATCTCTAATTTGTTTCTTTAAGCTAGAAAGGAATTTCTTCCTCTGCTGACCCAGTTCCCTCTTCTTCTTGGACATTAGTTTATTTCCCTTGTTGTATGGCATTTTTATACTAGGGCATCCACAAGGCTAACTTGTTTTTTCAGAAAAACCTGGTTCTAATCCAGTCAGGTACAGCTGATTCTATTCAACTGCTTAAGTGGTTATACAGGGCATTGGTGTACACCTCTGCATAGGAGTCCGTGTTATCTGGATTCAAGGAAGCTGTGAAACATCTTATACCATCGCTTAGTAGGAGGTAGTTTGTCTTTGAACACTTTTTAAGCATTTTTGAGTTTAATAGGGTATCTGGTCTTATAACTACATTGAATAAGACTGACTTATGGTCTGATCTTACAAGGGAGGACATCACATGGGGGATGGGAGGGTGCAATGCTGTTCCATGTTAGTGAATACTATGTCCAAGACATTTGAGCCTCTTGTGGGTGTGCTGACTAGCTGTTCCAGAGCATTTGCATTGACCAAGTTCAAGAACCTCTGAGCCAGAATGTTTTTGGTTGTATATGCTTCCCAGTGGATTATAGTATAATTAAAATCAACCATGAGTAAGGTGTTGGGCCGTATGGCAAGTAACTCCAGTAAGTCCAGGTATGTGGTATGATTTTCTTCTTTCATTGTGAGGGAACTGCAGCTAGCTATGATGAGGTAGGTGCCATTGCCTATAGTTAATTGGACATGGAGTAGCTCAGGAGAGTCATACTGTTTAACCAGTCTCAAGGTGTACTTATCCTTAATGAAGATGGATAGATCTTCTCCTTTGGTTCTTTCACACTCAGTTTGTGGTCTGAACATATGGAAGACATTGTAACCATGCATGTTCCAGGCTGCTTTCCAGGACTTTGGGCCATGTCTTCATTACTGCACAGACTTCAGCATCTTCCAAATTGAGGAGTGTTTTCAGTGAGTGCTGCCTAAAAACAAAATAATAGGGGTGGTTAATGTCTTTGTCAGCACCTGAAAGCCTAAAGGAGGCAGCTGCAGACCATCTCTGGCAAAGCAGCATGGCCTGTCGACCAGGTCTTCCCAGGCTGACAGATACTGGACACTCTTGGATTGACACCAAAAGCAAAGCCAATTGCTAAAGTCAATAATTTTTTTTTGTTTTCATTGTGGCATCATCCTTGGAGAAGGCATAATGCTGCTTATGGCTAGGCTTATACCTGCCTGTGACACATAATCTGAAAGCACAGTCATGTCTGTCTTCATATAGTCCAGTGAGATACGTCTCAAGTCATTGACCCCCCCACATGGACTATGACAATGTAATACTGGTACTTGTGGTTGAGTGGCTTGAGTGTTTGAGTCACTTCATGGATCCTGTTACCTGACAGGCAGCTAACCATAATCCACTTTTTATCCAGCCTGGTGAGGGGAACATCCATGTTCTCACAATGGAGTCACCTATAACTGATACATTAGGTTTTGTGGTGTTACGCCTTATAGGCTTATTTGCTGAGACACTGGTGAGTGTGTGTTTTATTATGTGTTGTGGTTGATATTTTGCATTTTGTTATGTGTATAATTGGTTATCATTTGGGAGGCCTCAGATTTTCTGGTAAGTTACTAATGAGTACCCCTGCATATGTGGGTTTATGTGTCATGTCCTTATTTAGTGTGGGAAGTGTGCATGTGCTGACAGCCTGTTTCACATTCAATTTGTCCTTATGTGAGAGTCTTGCCTCCAATTTCATAGTTTACATATTTCACATAACGTATTTGTTTGTTTGTTTTAGGATTAAGTGATTGTCAGTATACATCAGACAATTTCTACATTGCCCCAGGATGCCCATGTCTATCAGGCTGGCCAGAGAGATGATGGGGAAACTGCCCGTCCATGACAGCAGGTTCTTACTGTAAGCTTTATTAAGGAAGGGAATGGGTTAATTTGATGGGACTGTGTTGATAGCCCCAAGGCTACAATAGGGACCTATACTTTATGAGACTAAGGTTGATCAATAAGGCAAGGCTGTTCTGTACACAACTGAGTTGCTCCTACATCAGCAGAAAAGCTTGGAAGGGTTTCACTGACAGCTGTTTAGGAAAGAACTGAGCTTCTAGGCTTTTGTTTCCATACAGGGCACTGCTAACCGACACTGAGTGAAGAGTTGCACCTCAGAAATGTGAGGCTTAAATACAAGAGGAGATATGGTAGTTGTCATTTCATCGGGAAACCATGCCTCTCAGCTTCTTTGCTTAAGAATTCTGAACAAATT
>NC_056734.1:281282175-281364675 GCF_019279795.1 Protopterus annectens | reverse complement strand
TTTAAGTGAGGAGCAAAAAAAGCACTTCACCATATTAAGCCGATTGCTACATTGTAGGTGATCATCTTATTACAGTTAGATCTATGCACACCCCTCCCCAACTCTTCTTTCTACTTCTTCTTTATTATGATATAAGCAATAATGTAATATAATTATAGAAATAATTTTCTACCATTACTCAATTCTAGTACAATTAATTTCACTAAAATATGTTACCATTTGGGTCTATATCACCACATCAAATGGTGATAAGTTTGAACGCCCTTTTTTTGAACCGAAACGTCCAAAAGCCCTAAACTGTGAAGTTACAGAACATTGATTTTTTTTTTTTCCCAGGGAAAAAAATCGGTGGGCCATCTTCGGGGCTTTTCTATTTCCTCCACTGTAGTGCGATCTCAGAGTTGGTATATTTAAGTAGGGGTGGTGTGGGAGGCACAGTTTGTTTTAAAGTTGTGATTTTTTTTTTTATGGAGCAGCAATTTTTTTCCCTGGGAAAAAAATTGCTGTTTCGTGAGTTAGCTGTTTAGGGTATTCGGACTTTTAGGTTCGAATAAAGGGCACTTGAACTTATCACCATTCGATGTGGTGATATAGACCCTTGTCATTTCATATCTTAAACCAGATTTGATGCTTATCACTACTGTAATACAGAATGTATTCTTACTTTAAAATATATTACCATTTCATACCTTACATCTGAAAATTACATTGCTATTGGTAACATTTTCCAGAATATTTTATACTTGCAAAAATCTAGTACCATTTCATATCTTACTCCTGATTATTAGATGCCAAGTAAGCACTGTTAATAAACTATTTACTGAAGTACTATCAAATCACGAGTGAATTATTTGTCTCTGTTTTATGCTTCACTCTCTCTACCTCCCTCTCTCTTTTTCTTCTTTTAATTGTCCATTACTTTGCATTTATTTATTTATTTTTTTGCTTTCACTCCTATTTATGTTTATTGTTTCCACAGTTTCAGAGAGCCCAGAAACAGTCCAAACACATTCCTCCAAGATCAGAGAACATTCATCTTCTGTCAAACCAGGAACATCCTCACAGTGTCCCTGTTCCTTTTGGCCCCTTAACATGGCGTAGCCTGATAAACCACAAAACATGTGAGCTTTGGAACTTGGTAGAGGCTAAAGTGTCATGGGCAGTGGAGAGGCAACTTTGTAACCACAAGCCACTGCAGGCCTTTGCCCACTCAAAATCAGTTTTCCACTGTACAACCATCAGGCAGGGGAACATTTGAGGTCCTGCAGAACAGAGTGTGCTTAGCTACATCGCCTTTTCACCTCCAGAATCCTGTATCTTACACCCTCTAAACTATTACCATCAAAAAATTCCCTCGTATATAAAAAAAAAATGTTTGAAACATAATAATTTTAACTATATTTTTAAAGAGGGTATTTCATCTCAGAAGCTTTCATGCTGCCATTTTCATCACAAATAACCTGCGCTCTGTATATTTGCATATAGGCATAGCCGTGCTGTTTGCAGATAACTGCTGCACAACTGCAAACCATGGGGGAGGGACTATGAATAACACTATGTGTTAGCAGAAAGACATAAGTTTTCATACCTTTCCATTTACTACATTAGTTTTTATTATAAGCAGTTAAGAAAAGACTTCATCATCCATTTTGTTTTCCTCTTTTGGACCTTTTAGCAGAAAATACAAGAACATTGCATTGATCCTTCAATGAAGAGGCTGTGGTTTTAAACACAGAGCAGACACCACAGATTTGTCTTTACAACAGTGCAAGCATTACAGAAGTTGAGAAGAAATACATTCATTTATAATACAGAATCACTAAAAATGCAGAGACATCGTTCATGAGTGTGTGTGTGTGTGTGTGTGTGTGTGTGTGTGTGTGTGTGTGTGTGTGTGTGTGTGTGTGTGTGTGTGTGTGTGTGTGTGTGTGTGCCTAGTCTGTTTTGCAATCTTAGTTAAAATTAGCCAAATCTATTTTGAAGTGAATTTAATGCCTCTTCCTTTTTAATGTGTTTGCAGTCAGCTCTTATGCTTTAAATTTAGAAAATGGAACTTGATTTGGAGATAAACCACTCAAAAAGAGTGGTATGTCACCTTTTAGATAAGCCTACAAACATATCTAAACATATAAAACTTGCAAACACTCCATTCTCAAGTCGTGTATGTCCCTGTAGGCATATGTTAACATATATATTTGTGTGCATTAATTGTAAGAAATCTAAGTTATTCAGTTTCCTTATGTAGACGTGATCTAGAGGCCTGTAGCTTGGAATAAATTGTAAACCAAAAAGTTAAAACGTGTCCTTTATAATTATGTTGTTGAGTATTGTAACAAGTGGTAACATATTTCTGTTCTGTGTCACCAAGAATGGACTTTTACTTTGTATTCTGACAAGGAGTGGAAGAAAGACAAAGAGAAGATTTGATTGTGATGTAGATTCTAATTATATTATACAGCATATTTAATTGCAGATGAAATGTAAAGCATTGAATTCTTGGCAGGATTTAATGAATGTGTCACTTCGTATTTCATATCCTTACTACTCGTTAGCCTGTAGCTCAACAGTCATTTAGTCTGCATATACCAAAATGTGGAGGCAATAAAAATGGAATAATTTATAGGAAGCATAATTTGCTGTAACACTTACATATGCCTCAATCGAAAAGAAGAAGGGACTTGTCAAGTTTCTAAGAACTTCACAGCTGTAATGTCACTTTGGTTTCTACTTTTGGTTCCCATATTCTGTGAAATAACACATCATTTTCAGACTGTCACTGTGCTGAAAGTTTAAGTTAAGTAACACTACATTGAGCAGGACACTTTAAAGCATTAATAACACAGTGGTGCATGATCACAGTACCTAACAAAGAAACATAAACTTTGTTTAGTTGAAATGTAGAGTTATATACTCTTTCCATTTACTCTTATTAATGATGTTTAAACCATGCATTACTAAGGATGCTTAAACCGTCATAGCTTCATAGGATCATAGGTAAGTACATGGGTAAAGCCAAGCCACTATCCCTTTTTGTGCTCAAATTAACCAATCCCATTTGGTTATAGATTAGCCTTACTCATCCCATGGTTGATAATTATATATTACCTCTAATGAGAATAACTGGGATCATGTCATGAAGAATTGGAGGAGACCTATGCATGGGATAAAGCATCACATTTGTGATTGCCAACCTGCAGATTTCCTTAAGTACAAAAAAAAATACATTTCATATTTAACCTTAGTACTTCAGATGGTGCACTGGATTTTAGAAATGCATAATGCACTGCACAATCCTGTCCTCAGTAATACTACACAGTGCATTTTGCATGAGCGATTCAGGGGCCACTGCATCACTTACAGTGTTACAAAGTCACCAGCCAGTAGGATGACAGCAATTGTTGCTGGTAAAGGCAATGTGCCATGTGGCAGTCAAGGAGACAGAGATAATGCAAATAACCCTAGAAATTTTCAACAGCATCAAAATAGTATGGTAGCTTGATTCAAAGAATAACTGTACTGCACTATGTGAGGTATGTAGTGAAACAAATTACATACTGTCTTTTGATAATGTGCACCTATTACATTCTGTGGAAAGAGAAGGGCTGGTGGTACCACAGAGGGAAGTACTGCAAAGCAATCTGTGTATGTGGATGTGAAGAAGCATGTGTAGAGATGTGTGTGCATTTGTGTGTGTAAGAGCATGACTGCAGCAGTCTGTATGTCTGTCAGTGTGGGTATGTGAGTATGCGTGAGTGTCACTCTGTGTGTGTGTGTGTGTGTGTGTGTGTGTGTGCGTGTGTGCGTGTGTGCGTGCGTGCGTGCGTGCGTGTGTGTCTGTGTGTATGTATGTGTATATGCGTGTGCGTATGTGTGTGTGTGTGTGTTTCAGTGTGTGCGTGCATGTTAGTAGTACCTATACAACTGTGTGGCATGCGTTGATAAGGGGAAACACTAGTGTGGTAAGCTTTAACTTTGCTAGTGGTCGATTTAGACTCATGATAATGAGATGGTGATCAGATGCTGTTCAGTGCAGCCTTATCATGTCTTTGAATCACTACATTTTGCTGTTATCCTACTTGTTTCAAAAGTGCTGCCCAGAGAGCACTGACACTAATATGTCTATGAATCCAAGGTCTCTTTGTAAAATATATTCCTTGCTTGCAGTTCATAAGAACAGATACTACTAGGAATCAAATAAAATATGCTACTAGGTAAAGAAAATAAATACCTCACATTGCCTAAACATACACTTTTTAAATCCTATTATATACCATGCACTTATATTCAGTGAAGACCTCATACTTGTTATACAAGTAGTTTGCCTTCTTTAGTTTAGTCTGTGTGTGTGGTGCCCCCGACACACACACTTGTTTCCTCTTGTGCTTGTACTGTCTGATATCTTGCAATCTCATTTTCATTTTCCTGCTCCCCACATTTTGTTCATTTCAGTTCCAGAATTCTGTGGGCCAGGTCCAATAACCTTTGGTTAATTTCCTGATTGGTTATGTTTTACTTTATTTCATTGCTTTGCTGTACAACATTTTATTTCAGTTGACCTAATCCTGATTTTTTTCTTTCCCTTCATGCTCCACCACATCTTTTCTACCCTACTCCCCATGAGCAAAAGTCCCAGTCTGCTGCCTCCCTTGCTTTGCCATATATATATATATATATATATATATATATATATATATATATATATATATATATATATATATATATGGATCCCTATCACAACACCGACACGCCACAAACCCGACACTCAAAACAATGACACCAAAACACCGAAAACGTACAAAAACGACAACTCACAAAACCGAACACCATAACACCGACACCCAAAACACCGACACACAAAACGTAAACTACACATCTGGAGCATTTCTCCCCAGGCCTACGCTGAAAACAGGCTCTGTGGAACCTAGTCGGACTTTCCCGGTCAACAAATGATAAATAAAAATAAATAAATAAATAAAAACACATTACACACAACTATACATGCACTAACCCTAACCCAAACCCTAACCCTAAGGTCCAACACTACCACACACTTACCCTACCCGCACTCTAACCCTAACTCACTTAACCCGCCACTACACCTAAAGTCCTTCACTATCGCACACTTACCTTACCCGCACCCTAAGTCCGACACTACCGCACACTCACCTTTCCCGCACCCTAACCCTAAATTCCACACTATCTCACACTTACCTGTCTGCTCCCTAATGCTAAATCCCTTACTATCACACACTTACCTGTCCGCTCCCTAACTCTAAATCCCTCACTATCACACACTTACCGACTCGCGCTCACACATTGCCCATGTCGGTGTTACGGCTGTCGGGATTTCACCTTGTCAATCATCTGTCTCGTCGGTCTTCTTAGCGTCAGTGTTTTGGCATGCCGATGAAGTCAAGGGGACCCATATATATATATATATATATATATATATATATATATATATATATATATATATATATATATATATATGGGTTCCCTGTAAATCATCAAATGTTCAGAACATCGAAGTTCTGATCATCGAGACCAGAACACCGATGTTCAGAACATTGAAGGCTTAATGTGGAAGTGCCAGGTAAGTGAGATTGTGGAATGTTGGGTGTGTATGCAGGGCAGTAAGGTGCCCTGCATGTTGTGTGTGTGTTTGTGGCATCTGAGTTTTGGCATTGCAGATAGGGTACGGGAAATCTCCCATTTAGCGCTACCGCATATAGTGGTAAACGGGAGATTTCCCTTACCCCACTGTAGTGCAATCTCGGAGTTGGAATATTAAAGTAGGGGGGTGTGGGGGGCACAGGGGGCCGAAGCCCCGTGCATAACATAGTGTTTATGAATTTTTTTTTTTTTACGGTTCATTTTGAATTTTTGATGTTCTGAACATCGATGTTCTGGTCTCGATGTTCAGAACATCGATGTTCTGAACATTCGATGATTCAAAGTGAATCTCTCTCTCTCTCTCTCTCTCTCTCTATATATATATATATATATATATATATATATTTTTTTTTTTTTTTTTTTTCAATAGCTAGTTCCCATATCACTCTCATCCATATATATCATCATAATGTGTGTCTCATTCCTGATTGCTTTTCCCCACATATCACCAGGCTAAGTTTTCTTTTCCTTCCTCTGTGTGTGTTGCCTTAGTGAAGTCAGATACCATCTTTGGACTATGTTTGGATTCTGGTTTCTTGCTATATGTACTGGTTGTGTTTCTATCAGTGACTTTGTTGTATCATCCAATGTCTCTTCCCTTCCCAGCCACCCTTCCGCCTTGCTCTATGCCTGGTTTGTTTTTTTCACTGTAATCTCCTCTTTCTTTTCCCTCAGGTACTCGTATATTTTCACTATTCTACTCTTACCAAATGTTATTCTACCTTGTTTTCTACATTTTCCATGGTATCGTGCTCTCCTTTTTTCAATGTTCACCTTCTCTTTGTGCTCTTTCTTTTCCACTTTTGCTAGGTAAACCTGAATCTTTTACTAATTTCTTAGAAGTTCTTAAAGACCTGTGTTCTTGTCACGTCTTCTTTTGTGCATTGCCATTCTTTTCATATTTGTGGGCTTGCCATTTGTTTATCTCTTTCTTTCCTATAAACTCTCCCCACATTTTTTTTCCCAGTTATGTCTTTTTCCTACCCTTCATTACATCTTCCTCAGTCTTTTCAAATCTTCTTCCAGTTTGTCTTTTTGTGCTTCCTTTTCCTTTCCCTACTCTTCAGCTCCTTGTCCCTGTCCTCATTCCTGTTGTGGTGCTTCCTTTTCCTTTCCCTACTCTTCAGCTCCTTGTCCCTGTCCTCATTCCTGTTGTGGTGCTTCCTTTTCCTTTCCCTACTCTTCAGCTCCTTGTCCCTGTCCTCATTCCTGTTATGGTGCTTCCTTTTCCTTTCCCTACTCTTCAGCTCCTTGTCCCTGTCCTCATTCATGTTGTGGTGCTTCCTTTTCCTTTCCCTACTCTTCAGCTCCTTGTCCCTGTCCTCATTCCTGTTGTGGTGCTTCCTTTTCCTTTCCCTACTCTTCAGCTCCTTGTCCCTGTCCTCATTCCTGTTGTGGTGCTTCCTTTTCCTTTCCCTACTCTTTAGCTCCTTGTTCCTGTCCTCATTTCTGTTGTGGTTTATTCACCTTATTAGATTATAGGACAGCGCCTGTGTGGGGAAGTGAGAGTCATTATCCTCCTTTTTTCCATGACAGTTTCAATTTCCCCTCGTTATCCTCTTCCTCGTCCCTCTCTGTACCCATTCCTCTGTCTCCTTTTTGACTGAATTAAGTGGTCTATATTACAAAATCAAAAACCCGTTTCAGCGAGTCGGAATTGAGCGACATGTATAGCACAAACTACGGTAATGGCGAACGTTCAAAACCACAATACACGAAATGCAAATTGTCATGGTTGGCCCGTGTGTGGTATAGCTCTGTAAGGTAAGTGTGAGATAGTTACAGACCTTAGGGTTAGAGTGCGGGTTAAGGTAAGTGCATAGATAGGTAATGTATGTAAGGTTTAGTGTAGGGTTAGAAGTAGGATTTTGTTAAGTGTATGTGTGTAGATTATTTGTTTTGTTTGGGTATATGTCTGTAGTGCCAGTGTGCAATAGTTACGGACCTTAGGGTTAGGGTGCGGGTTAAGGTAAGTGTATAGATGGTAATGTATGTAAGGCTTAGTATAGGGTTAGAAGTAGGGTTTGGTTAGTGTATGTATGTGTTTTATTTATTATGTTTGGGTATGTAGTATGTAGCGCGCGGTGGTATTGGCCAACTATGACGATTCGAGATTTGAAATTTCGTGGTTTAGGGGGTTTGGCGTATTTGCAGTTCGTGCTATGTCTGTCAGTGTTGTGGTGTTCGCTGAAATGGGTTTTCGATTTCATAATATAGACCCAAATTAAGAGCCCTCTCCTCTGGGTCTATTGACAGACTCCACAGAATATGTGTTGTGACTGCATTGACCATCACCCTGACTAGATTTACCCTAATAGACATGATGAATGTTTTCTGTCCTCCTGTTGAAGCAACCATGTTATTTTGCCTTTCATTTTCTCCAGATTTTTTCTTTGTGTGTCTAGTAATGTGCTGCAATATCTTATAGCCTGGTACTTTGAGTACTCATTTTCCTGTATAGTTCCTATTCCTCCTTTTCTCTTGACCCCCTCCATTCTCACAACCCAATGCCTTTTTCATATAACACCTTAGGCCTAATGCCGGTTTGCATCTTTTGAATACTTTTACTGCTTCTACTACTGCAGCCTGTATGTCTTCTGATATTAACAGGCTATTATCTGCATACAGCAAGAAACCTTTTTTTATTCCCTTGCTTTCTTATAGGATTCTTAATTTCCTCTGCCACTAGGGTGAAGAGTCCAGGAAATAGCCAATACCCTTGCACCTAGTTCAGTGTATTTGAGATAGTTGTGAGACCTCCCCATTCTCCGGCATCTTTGTCTCTGCCTCCTTGTATATGCCTAGTAATACAATAGTAAAGAAATCTCCCATTTTATTGTATCTTACAGTACCTGACACAGAAATTCCAACCTCACTGTATCTTTATATTTCAAAATTCTACACTATTCAACTTTAGCATAGTCACTGGCTTTGTCCCCAAAGTATGGCACACAGTAGCTGTCTGATAAAGTGACTAGCTTTGTCCCCAAAGTATGACAAACAGCAGTTGTAATGCCAGTTCACAAGGGTGGCTCTGCTATAGACTCTGGAAATTACAGTTGTATCAGGCTCATGTGCTTATCTGCAAGGCCATGACACAAGTCTTAACTGACCTCATAAACTATGATATTAAAAATCTTATATATTTATAAGACTTGACTCACAGCAGATTAGCTTTGTTCAGGGTAGATCATGTTTGATGAATCTGGTAAACTTTTTGAGAGAGTAATACAAGCTTTGGACAATGGTTATGCTTTACAAGGCATTTGAGACCATGCCACCTGATAACCTAATAAAGAGGGCAAATGCACTCTAGGTTGATCCATATGTAGTTAGGAGGTAACAAATTGGCTGAAAGACAAAACTCAAACAGTGAGGGTGGCAGGTGCCTCCTAATAGGGCATGAAAGTAACTGGTGAGATCTCTCAGAGATCCATGCTAGGAATTTCTGCTATATGGCATATACTTCTCTAATCTCCATATCAAAAATGATGATCTTTAGTTAACCAGGTTTACAGATGACTGCAGACTTGCTGTCATACTTAAATCCCTTTCTGACTTGCAGAAGCTGCAACTTATGCTTGCACATGTTATTAGCTGGTACATAGAAAATGGACTAAAACTAAAAGTGCAGTATTGTTGCATTTAGTAAACAATACTTTCACCCAGCTTATAGTATGAACAACACCCCTCTCCAAAATTATGTTGTGAAAGACCTTGAAACATGGGTACATAATTCCCTCTCTTTGAATATCATGTTGCAATGGTGGTTAGGAAATCATTCTTTCTGGCACAGCTGATCACAAAATTTATGTTGTCTGGAGCCAAAGAAGTCCTTTCTCCTCTTTATTCCACACTTATCAGGCCCATCACTGAAGACGATGTCCCCTTTGGGATGTATCTTACTAGACATATGAAACAGCTGGAGAGACCTCAAAGGTTTCTACCAAAAAACAGGTCATGGGCCTAAATTACCTGACCTGATAAAAAAGGCTGACAGCCTTGACCCTGTATTCAGTGTCCTACAGACTCCATAGTGTTGACTGGTACCTTGCTTTCCCAATTGTTAGGGATTCATCAGTTCAAGATCTTCTACCTTTTGAATTTGGTGTGTCAAAAATTCGGAAAATTCCTAACTTAACTCTGCTTGCTTGTCACCCCCAAACAAAAATAAATAAATAAATAAATACATACGTACATAAAAATAAATAAAACAGCATGACTCTCAATACACCAGAGAAAATCTCAACAGAACCAGGGACAAATCTAGAAATAAGAGACAAGGACAGTTTTAAACTACTAGTACTGTTAATCTGAGACACTGACAGAAAAAAATGAATGTGAATTAGTATACATTTTCTGAAGTAAAATTAGTCTATAAATCTAATTATTGTAAAAGTTGCCAGTTTTAGGAGGGATTAAGAGGGACAGTTGAGAGGAATATAAAACAGCACACTCCTAGAAATGCAGACTACTTGCCCTTTGCAGAAGTGTAACCATGAAGAGAAAACAATGTCAGCACTGCCTTTTGCAGACTCTGTTGAGAAAGTATACCGAAATAGTCTTTGAGGTTAATAACTTCCTTACCTCTGCAGCAGTGTTGTTGAACTGGCTCCTGACACAAAATAATTCAATGCACTTCACACAAGCAACAAATGCAAAAGTAGTTTTTTTGGTAACTCGGGTGTTGGTGAACACTGGTGTGTCACCCAAAATGTTGTGGTGTGTCACCTTTGACACACGTGTCATAGATTCGCCATCACTGAAATAAACAAATCATAGTGGAGAGATAGATTCATTAGGCAACAACTACCTCTTCTGTGGAACTAATTTCCAGTCCAGATCAAGCAATGTGGCTCACTGTGTTCCTTTAAAAAGAGCTAGACAATTGCATTTGCATTCACAAAATTACCCCTGGCATGAGCCCGGCCTATCACTCCTTGAAAAAGGAGATAAGGTCCAAGAACGGATACTGGTAAGATGTAAATGACCTCATGGTCCAGTTATTTATATCATCAATGATTCTATGAAAAGCCTTTTGTAGACTGAAAAAAGGCCATCTCTGCTTTCTCTTTCCCAGTTGTTTTGCTTCTATTCAAAATCAATTCCCAACAATTTGTTTTTGTTGTCCTTCCTTTGATGAAGACAGGCTGATCCTTTTCTATTAGTTTTGGAAACATTGTGCTATAGCTTCTCACTAACTCCTTAGCCATTACTTTATGTCTGTATTCATCAGCGATACTGGCCTATATTCTCCTCTGTCTTGTCTGTCACCCATCTATCATTTGGAATTATCACTACCCTGCCCCTCTTCATGGTGTTTGTTTCTTCTCCTGTCACAACTATTCTTTCATATTCATTCATTCATTCATTCATTCATTCATTCATTTATTTAATTTATTTATTGTTATTTTGTTAATCAGGTAAGTGGAGTGGTCTAAAGATCATTTTCAGCCAAAACCAAGGGCCAGTAGGCAAGAATACATAGTTTTTTGACAATATTGAGTATACACTTGGTTTCAATTATACATTTGTTTCTAAAATAGTAACACAAGTATGAAAAACTGACAGCTATAAGATGATCACCCTTATTTCTACACTGTGATTTAATCTATAGCTAAGAATTGAGACTTCAGAAGTTTTTGTACCTATTTCTAAGGACAGACAGGGCTCCATGCCAATTTGATGTAACAAACACAATGGCTAGATATGCAATGCTATACTGTTGTATACATTTATACATTTCTCTATCAGATGGTTTAACATCACCTGACCGAAATGCATTTGTGCGAGTGATCATAACATTGAACTAAAATGTTGAAATTTAAAACACTTTTCCTCCCAAATATCTAACATGCTAAAATTGGTTTTCGACATTCCATATTTCCAGGGGTTGAGTGTGAAAACCCATTTGCCATCCAGAAGATAGAACAAGAAGAGCATTTCGATATTATGGATTCAGCAAAAAAAAAATTGAAATTACAAAACTTTGAAACTATATGTTCGAACAAGTGTAAGTTGAAAGAATGCATTTCAGTCATGTGATAGTAAAATTTATCAGACCGCATTTGTTTACTAATTAAAGCTTCTGCATACACGTGGACCTCTGAACTTTCCTCTTAGCAGTGGTGCATATATATCTGCAAAAGGTATTTTGAGGGCCTGACCTGGTAACAAGCACCATCTTTTCCTATCTGCTTTCTTCAGTTTAAACTAAATTCTTCAAACATAGCAATACATTTAACTTAACGGGTCCATATTATAAGATCGACATTTGAAAACATCGAACAACATATGGTCGACACCATATGACATCGACCTTATAAAAAGACAAAAAAAAAAGAAAAAAGTACCCTAACAGGTTTAAGCAGAGGGCAAGATCCCCTGCACCCCCCCCACTACTTAAATATACCAACTTTGAGACGGCACTATATTGGAGTAAACGGAAATCTCCCCTTACGGAGACTTCCATTTACACGCTCGAGATTCTGAGCATTCGATATTCACGTGTCGACAATTTCAAATTTGACATTGTCAGCTTTCAAGAATATAATATAGACCCAACTTAACAATGTCTAACATTTGAGTTAATCAAACCTCTTTTATCCCTTTCAGACATCTCTTCTCCAACTCTGTCAACCCAAACCAAACCAATCCCAGGAAATACACTGCACAAGGTAACATAAGATCTATCATCATCCAGCAACTGACACCCAAGCCTGAAGTCCATCCTTGAAAGAGCCAAGAGTGTGGAGATATGTATTTGCTATCCAGAAAAATTAACATACAGCTGCAGCTCATAGGATCTGTCTATAGGGAAAGCTGAGTGTCCATGTATACTCACTTGAACTAGTTGGCTGTATAGAGGACAAGGCCTGATAAAACCATCATCAACACCAAACTTCTCTATACCATAATAATAGACAATAACTTTAATATGTTTTTCTGTAGTCCAAAATAGCAGCCTATAGATAGCGTTTTAGTTCCACCAACTGAAACAGGGCAAACCTCTTACCTTGCTTCATTTTCAGACTACTTCCTCCTTCCTTTCTTCCTTTACTACACTATCTTGTAGCTAATACACTAAATACTTAACCACAAATGTAAATTTCTGCTTAGTCTTCCTGGGATTGTGTACTGCCCCACTACATACCAAAAGGGTCAAATCCAATCCTGTACCATAGCTAACAATGGAAACCAAGAAATTAATACTACAGATTGACAAAACCTGGAAAGAGTGGCTCAAAAACAGAACACAAAATACATTTCAGTGTTTCAGGCAACTAAGGAATAGGGCAAAATACCAAATAAAAGATGACAAGCAAACCAATTATAACATTCTCCAAAATAAACATCAACACAACACAACACTCTCCTGGACATTCAAAAACAAACTTTTGCATCCAGACCAAAGTGCCACCCCCACACCTACATCCTGTAATACTACTGATTCAATTCCCACACAGTTTAACAACTATTTTATGCAGACAATATTGTCCCTCACAAACATTAATACCTTCACTACTCTATCAGTACCTGTAACCTCTGTTAAATATCCTCAGCTATTTGATTTCAGTCCGGTACCTAATTACACCATTAAAAACCCTCCTTTGTAAGCTAAAACCAACCACTTTAGCTGCTGACCATCTCTCCTTGGTCTACTTAAAAATGGCTGCATATGCAAGTCCTTTTCCTGTCTGTATGCTGATAAATAGATATATATCCAAAAATATGTTCCTTCCATTTGGAAAAAAAATCCTTTATCATATCTTTACTCAAGTGTGACACATCTGTAGACTTTAATAACTACAGACTCATTGCAATCCTCTCCTCCCTATCAAAAATTCTTGAAAAACTTATTCATGCTTAGTTTCTACATCAACATAAACCTAGTGTCAGCATGTTGCTACACTTATCCAAAGCTTTTGACACTGTATCACACCAACATTTACTGACCAAACTCTATTCTATAGGTCTCTCTCAATCCACCATTACAATGTTCCTTAGTTATCTGTCTGGAAGGCAACAAGCAGTCAAATGGCAACAGGGCCTCTCCACCTCACTCCTAATCACTATAGTTGTCCCATAGGGGTCTATACTAGGACCCCCTCTCTTCAATAGTTTTATGAATAAGCCTCACACTGATATAGAACAAGTGAATAAAGCATAATGTGCAGCGGATTTGACTTTAATATGTACACCCACCAAAATATCCAAACTCCAAGAAATCACTCAAATTTCCTTCTTTTTAATTGAAACCCTTCAGAAAAAAAATAAGACATGCTCCTAAATGCCACTAAAACAAAACCAGTTCTCTTCACTCCAAAACTATCTCAATCAAAAACAATCATTCTTGGTTACATTTATTTAACATTTATTTACTGACAAAGTCCGACTGGAACAGAGCCCATTTTCAGTGGAGGCCCAGGGAGAAATCTTCCAGACACATGTCTTTGTAATGTGGGAGGAAACCAGAGCAGTCAGAGGAAACCCATATGAACCCAGGGGGGACAAGCAGACTGCACACTGAAGGCAACCCAGCCAAGAATCAAACCAGAGAACTTCTTTCTGTGAGGCAACAACATTAACCGCCACACACTGCATCACCCTACATCTGCAAATAATACTAAAACTGAAGTAGTACCACATCTTAAATTACTGGGCATTGCAATAGATGACAATCTTAAATTTGATCAACATATTCCTTAATTAAAAATATTCGCTAGAAACTTTATTCCCTTTACAGGGCAAAACAGTACCTTACAAATCCAGCAAGAAATACCCTAACTTTATCCTGTTTGCTTCCAACACTGTTATATACCACACCTATCCTTACAAACCTACACTAAAATCCACACTAGCCTCCTACTGCAAAGTAGCTAAATTTGCTACCGACACTGCACACCAAACTCACACTGTCCAGTTTTTAAACACTGAACTGGCTAGAACTAAACAACCACCTAACATATTCTCAGGTAGCTATGGAATACAAACTGATACATTATCCTGAAAAATGCCCTACATTAAAAATAAACTATTGGGACCTCCATTCTTATGTTAAATTTATATTAAGCACTTGTAGAACAAGTGCTCCATCAGGGGACTCACAATGACTTCTGTTACATTTCCAGACTTTGAACCACCATCCCTACACCAGTAAAAATAATTAACAAAGTCCCAAACTATACAATGCAGCTCAAATAATACCTTACCCAGTCATGGTTATGCTCATGTTCATCACCAGACTGAGATCTGTAGTGAAAGCACAGATGTCTTATTGCTTATTCATAACTTTTTGCCCTCCTGTACTTGCAGCATCACACCCCAAACAGCATTCCCTCCTGCAATTGAATTAATATGCCTTTCTGCACCCCCTCTTAAACAACCACTTCTCATCTTTCACTTTTTCTAACTGCCCTGATCCACCACTCTAGCCCCCTCATGCATTGCCTATCTACCTAAGTTATAAACCTTAAAACAGAAGTAATCCAGAAAGCTCAAGTCAGGTCTGGCATCCCACCTGTGAATCAGATGGTGACAGGCCTAACAAGATACCGGGTACAAAAGATTAATCTAGAAAACAATCACTTAAGCTTGCAGATCTAGGAGATGCTTTCTCTGATGCCCTCCCTATAGGATGAATAAAGAAGCCTTATTGAAGTTTCAAGTAGTCTATTCAGTTATGTACAGATGGACAAGTGTTCTTGTTCTAATGGATAACAGAGACTGGAGACTGAGGGCATTTAAAAAAAAAGATTCTGGGCATAGCAGACTGTATGCCCTATAGTAAAACAGTAGACATGCCCTATCAGCTGTTTACATGATATGACTTGTACACACAGTTCAATGTGCCCTTCTTTATACATCTTTATAGCACACTGCGTTCCCAGTTAACCCCACTATGAGTTGGCATAAAACCCTGTATGTTTTGCATGTGTTACTTTCTTATCCTCGTGATATTTGCATTTATATCATAGTAACGTTAAATAATGTTCTTACATGTGCATAATGTGAACTTTGATTAATTAAAACAACTTGCAAATAATGTAAAAGTTTACAATTTTAGCTATACATTAATTTTAAGTAACCCTTAGCTTAGTATACTATTAATTATGCACAGGCTTTTGCACTGATACATACACCATCTGTTCCTTATTAATAGAATCCTTACAGATATATTTATAGAACTACAAAAGTATATAACTTCTCCATTTGAAAATGAACATAAATATTCTCAAATGGTCTAACTATTCTGCAGTTAGATATCTGACATTTGGAATGTACATTTAATAACTCACATTCCTACCTGTAGCTTTGCTACATCAATAATTAATGTGATTGCATTATAAATAACTTATTTTTGTAACCACTTTTCTATACTGTACTTTTTGTTCTGCCTTTAGGTTTGCTGAAAAGGGCCTGTTTTTTAGTGGCACACACAATTGTTTTTGATGATCTTTAGTAAAAAAAAAATCCTTTATGACTTGCAGCACACGCTTGCGTGCATGTGCGTGCACACACACACACACACACACACACACACACACACACACACACACACACACACACACACACACACACACATACACAATATGTGTGTTTGCATGTTTTCTCATACATGAGGCACATAGCAGTTAGCAAAGAGGATTAAGACAAAGCTTTGCTTTCTACACGATGTACAGGCTATGATTCCTTCTCCCTTCATTTGCGTACTCTATGACTCTGAGCAAGTCACTTAACCACAGAATCCTTCTGACAATGGGCATTTAGCATAGTGGGCTTACCTATTTAACAAAAGCATGACCAAAAATATGTATGAGATGTATCACACATATCCAAGAAAAAGCAGTTTACAGTATGAGGATTACTGTGGAAAACTGGTATGCAGGAATGAGCTGAGGAAATCATAAAGTTCCTGATGTGCTGTTTACTTATCACTCATTGGTACTCACTAATTCACATTTACAGCTCTCTTGGGATTCATATTAGGTTACAGACATCACCAAAAGAAGTTCTGCCATGTAACAGGTTCCTCCTGTACTGGTAATGTGATGTAATATGACGTGCTTTGTTTGCAGTAAGAGTGAGTGCATGCATGAGAATGGGTAACAGTGCGGTTCATGCAGAGAATGCCACCTTCTGTATCTATGCTTTGATAACAGTGCTGCATCACAGCTTCTTTAGTTTGCCAATATAATTATGTTGTAAACATTTCCTTTGGTAGATTTGGTACATAGCATGGCTATTTTTGAACTGCACATGTTATTATTCATGTTACAGAGCTCATCTACATGTGTGATGTCCATCAAATGCCTTCTGAGTTTGCAGTATTGCATTGCCCCTGGAACCTCACTGCACCTGTCTGAATCATGCCATCATTTTCTGTGCAACTTCACACACATTAGACATATGCAGTGCATACCATTTTCATAAGTTCTGCCCATTAATGCCAAGTACCATTCTCACATCTGGTAGAAGTAGGGAGCCTGTTAGAAAATAGTATGAATGAAAAACACTGTTACTCCCCCACCACCATGTAAACGCAGCCCCTCAGAAGGAAAACAGCCCTACACAGCACTGTAAAATCTAACATCAAGTATTTTTTTAGTTTAGCTGTCTCATCTGAAAGAAACTCAAGACATGTCAGTGATGTCAAACTGTGTTCTGCCTTCTGCATTCCAGAAATGCACTAATGGTTTGTATTTGGCAGTCCAGTATAAGCCTTCAGTGAATGATGTCAAAGGATTAAACATTATTTCTATGATATTGTAATACCTTTGAATAGTTGCACAGACTAAAGCACAGTTAAACTAAAGCTGAGTACACTACAGGAATTTTGGACTGTTGTTGTTATCTGTTCATTAAGCTACTAATGCCTCGATATATTATTTACTATGCATTGTAAATTGCTTTAAACATCTGTAATAAGCATGATGAATTCTAAAAGGATTACCCCACTGAGGACTATAGAGCTACAGTGCAGAAAGGCATTGCTTCTGCTTAATGTGCAAGCTATGAAAGTCTAAGAAAAAAGCAATAGACATTGACACATACCAGTTAGCAGAACAAGATTAAGTGAACAAAAGTGACACCAGGAAAAAAATTATGAGAATGCTACTGAGTGTCTTACAGTCCTGCTTACCATTGTTCTAGTCACCTTAAGTATGTTAGCAGAATTCACTTTCCAGGCTATGAAGGATGATTGTGTGTAAGTTACAGCTAAACAGAGCTCAACATGATATACAATATGTTTGTTTATATACACTGCAGTTTTTTTCTTGATTTACAAAAAAAAAATCATTAAGCAAAAGAATTGCTAGCAATAACTTCAAGAAGCTATTACTGCAGAAGACAAAATGTTAAGGGTGTCACTGGCTCAAGATAATTTGAAAACATGATACTTTTGGGAAAACTGCAAGAATGTTTAATAATTCCCATAATCCTCTAGTTGAGATGAGCACTAACAGACGAGCAGTAAGGTATACTTTGAGAAAAAAGTTGTGCAAAAATAAACCGAGGGATGTATGTAGAGTAAAAAGGTGGGTGACTGACTAAGGAGCGAAAAAACTGGATTGGTACTACGCACATGAAACATAACAAAATAGCTGGTAATGGCAATAAAAGTCCATTTCTAAACAGTCTAAAACAGGATAATGTGTTCATGGAAACCAAGAAGAAGTAGTAGTTTGACGTGGGACATATCTTTTTTAAATGAATAAAATGAAATACATAAAGAAATGATGTCTCAGGATATTCAAGATCAAAGGAGAAATGCTTAGCATAGGGAATAGCTCTTTTTTCAAAAAATAACGGTGAAGGTCTGTTTTAATTATAAGAAATATATCTCGTTTATAATTAGTTTAATTTATTTCCTAATATATAATGCATTATTGTTTCACTCCAAGTTTCCTCCTTATGTAAGAGATATCATAACAGGAATATGACAACATTTTGGAGAGCAGTTTTTTGCAAACTGTGCCTGCATTCAGACTGCAGCGATATTACACATTAGCTCACAGTGTAATAATTAATCGCCATGTTATTCTTGCCTACAGAAAAATTCTATGTTGATTAATAACTTTTTTGTTGATGCCGTTTCAAACAGCAGCTTAAAACCTCTCCTTGATGTAAACATTGATGTAACATGCCACCCACCAACATATTAAAGAAAAACTAAAGGACCTCACTAGTTAGCTTTATGCACGTACTCTTCAACAGGTTTTAAATGTAAGCTATAATAGGATCATAGGAGAATACTAGGCTATCGTCCCAGAGGTCAGTTTAAGCATAGCTGTTTCAACCCAATTTAATACCGTAGAAGTACTAGTAAATACCCAAGATTGCATTTAGTGATGACTACCCATGTCCAGGTAGGTTGTGAGCTCTATCCCTGGTAAGAATTCATGGTGCCCTATCCGCTCATCCAGGTTCCTCTTGAACAGTGTCATAGAGGTGTCCTGTGTCACATGAACTGGTAACCTGCTCCAAAGATGTGGCAGTCGCTGGGAGATAAATTTGTCCCTCCAGCATACCCTATTTAAGTCACAGGCCATATTTAAGTCCCTGAAACAGACCCATTTGGTTTATGGATGTGCAGTAAATTCATTCAGTTTGGGTCTTGGGTTGCTCTGTAAGCCAGGCGTAAGACTCCGCTAAGAAGTTTATATGATATGTAGTATAGTGACAGGGACTTTAGTGGGTCAATGTAAACACATGCTGGAGGCCCTTGATCTTCTTTCTTAGCAACCTCTGAGGTCTCTCTAATTGCTGCAGGTGTTTAGTACGGTACATACAGAATGGGGCATTATACTCAATTATAGGCCAGATAAGTGCTGAGTATAGGGGTTTATAACTTATTTTGCTCTTGAAGTGATGCCTTTACTAATCAAGTGAGCTACATGGAAAGCTTTCCTTACAATGGTAGATATGTGGTGGTCGAAGCTAAGGTCGTTGTCAACCTGTGATCCCAGGTCCCTTACAGCTTCATGGTTACTTAGGGTATTGCTGTCAATTTGATAGTGTGAAGGGACATTGTTTGTGCCAAAGGAAATGGTGGAGGGGAATAACTGTAGCTGTTCTCCATTCCGCAGGAACAAAGCCTGTGGTTAGGCTATGACTGAAAAGGGTACGTAGTGGTAATACTAGCTCATGTTTAGTCTGTTTAGAAGACAGCCTGGGATTTTATCTGGTTTGATAGAGGCCATGTTCTTTGCCTTGGACAGAGCTTTGAGGACCTGCTCTTCAGATATGTAAGGTAGGTGGGGAATTTAAGGGAGGGCTTGTTGTAAGTTAGGAGGGGATAAGGGAGTGAAAATTTTGCCAAACCTATCTGCTAGCAGGTTCACTATCTCTATGGGGTCAGTGTGTATGATACCATTGGCCACCAGTTCTGCACATGCTTGGGTCCTACCCTTTAGGTTACATACATAGTAGCTGTAAAAGGTCTTATAGTTATCCTTGGCAGTACTTGCTAGGTTTCTTTCAAAAGAGCTCTTGGAGGATTTGACAAGTTGTCTTATTTGCCTGTGAAAGCTGAGGAGGGTGTTTTTCCATTGCTGGGTACTTGCCTTTGCTTTCTTGGACAACAACATTTTGCATTTATTGTAGAGTTTGTTGATGCTGGAAGTCCACCATGGCAGCTTGATTTTACTTGGAGCTCTGGCTTTGATTCCATCTGGTACAGCAGAGTTTATACACTTATGCAAGTGATTGTATGGGGATTTAGTGTTAAGCTCCAGCATAGTTACCACTTTCAACTTGGGGTGGGCATTGGAATTCATTTATACCTTCACCTAGGAGGGTATAGTTTGTGTTGTTGAATTTTTTTCTTCTGATTTCACCCTTTGTGAGTTCTAGTGTTAATGTCAGTTCGAAGGTGACTGATTTGTGGTCAGTTTTAACTAATGAGGGTCCAACAGTTGCAGCAGTGCACCTGTTTTACATGTTGGTGAGGACCACATCTAGAATGTTTGTTCCTCTTGTTGGGGTATGGACAATTTGTGCCAGGATATTTGAATTCACAAAGTCAAGGAACTTTTGTGCTAGCAAGTTTTTGGCTAGAGTAGCTTTCCAAGTTGATGGTGGGATAATTGAAATCCCCCATAACCAGTGTGTTTGGTAAAATTTGGATTGTCTTCAGTTTAATTAAGTAGGCTTCATGGGTGCCATGACCCATGGGAGAGATCTATAACTGGTTAGGATATGAGAGGGGGTATTACCCACCGTAACCTGGAACTGGAGTAACTCCATGGAATTGTCCAGTCTAACTAAATGGGAGGTAACTTTATCTCTAATATAGATTGAAGCACTGCCTCCTTTGTTTTTCACATGTACATTTTGCAGCCTAAAGGTGTGGAAGGCATTGTAGCCTTGCAGGACCAGGGTATTCTCTGAGGCCTGAAATAAGGTTTTGATGACTGCACAGACTTCTACATCTTCTACTGATAGAAGTGCTTCCAGGGAGTGCAGTTTTTTGTTTAAGCACCTAGCATTTAGCAGTATGACCTTTTATTTTGTTCTGATTGGTTAATTTCATGTTATTAATGTTGTTTTCGAGACCTTGCCTAAAAAAGGCACTATGGGGGAGGCAAAAGCCTTTGCCTACAGTTGAAAGCCTAGGGGTGCAAGGTGAAAACCATCTCTGGCAAAGCAGAGAGGTTTATCGACCATGGCTTCCCAGGCAGACAGGAACTGGTTCCCATTGGAATGACACCAAAAATTAAGCCTGTTATTGAAATCAATCATTTTTTCTACTGTTGCATCATTCTAGGTGAAGGTAGTATGCTGCTCAAGGCTAGGGATATACCTGACTGGGACACATACTCAGAGAGCTCTACCATATCACTCTTCATATAGTCCAGTGAGGTACATCTCAGGTCATTCATACCAACATGAACTATGACAGAATCATAATGGTACTTGTTGCTGAGACACCTGAGTGCATGCATGATTTGGCAAATCCTGGCACTGGACAGGTAGCTGACCGTAACTTTGTCCTTGTGCAACCTGGTGAGTGGGACATCTGTGTGTCTCACTATTGAGTCTTCATTGACAAGAAAACGTGTTTTTTTGAGTGTTATGCCTTACGGGCTTGGTGGGTGAGAAGCTGGTGTTACTATGTGTCAAAGATGCTGTGTACACTGTGTTAGCTGTAGCAGACTTGTAGTTTGAAGGTCTCTGGTGTTTCAGTAACTTTCTTGAGAGGACCAAAGTTCCCAAAGACCAAATTACCACCGTAACAGCTATAAATAAATGCAATTTGAGGGTCATCCTGCTCAATGCTAGAAGTCTACATCTCAAGATGCACTTGCTCAAAGTACTCCGCAAAATGGAGAACATTGACATTTGTGCTCTAATGGAGACCTGGTTTAAAGCAGCAGAAAGCATGCCTATGCTACTAGGCTATAACTCATTCCACACCTTTTGGCCCCAGAAGATGGACTGAAGTTCCAAAGGTGGTGGTGTCTCGATATTCATAAAGGATATGCACACCTCCAGACTACTAGCCCAGCATAATCCATCTGAGATTCTTCAGGTACAACTTACATTGGGTAAGATGGTGATTCAGGTTGTAGCCTGCTATAGGTCCTCAACCATGTCCCAAAACTCTCATTTCATGTTCTTAAGCATCCTTGAAACTATTAGGGTCCAACACAACACTCTCATACTAGGTGACTTTAACTACCCCTCCATCAAATGGGAAAACTACTCATGCACCAATACATTGGCCCAAATTCCTGGAATTCCTCAGTCCAATGACCTGGACCAGCTCTTTCTTACCCCCACTAGAGGAAGCAACATCCCTGACCTGGTTATTACAAACATGGCCAACCATTGCTCTATACCAATAGTCAATTTCTCCCTGGTTAGATCCAACCACAAACTAATCACCATGGAAATCCACATCTCACCCCCCCCCCCCCGAAAAGTTAACTACCATGAAAAACTTCTCCAAAGCTGACTTTGGGCTCCAGGTGGCTAACTTCATGGCACCCATGTGAATGGAAAATAGATGCATGACTAACGAATCATACACCAATGCACTGTACGAACACATGCATAAATGCATGGAACTTTCCATACCCAACAGACCCAAGATGCTCTCCTCCAAAAAAGGAAGGCAATTTATTGGTCATCTGCCATTAATAAACTCTACAACAGTAGGAAGAAACTGTTGCAGAAAAAGGTGAAGTCCCAAAACTGGAAAAACTCCCTTATTAGCCTCAACGAAAAGTTGAGATCCCTCATCAAATCTTCTAACCCCAGCTATGAAGGCAGAATTGTGGCAGACACTGAAAAGAACCACAAAGCCTTCTATAGTTTTATCAAGAATCTCCATGGCAATACCCAGGTTTGCTCTGAGTTACTGTACAATGGCACCTCCTATACTGAGCCAACAGATATTGTCAACATACTGGCTGACAGATTCAGTGCCAACTTTACCCCTCTCTCCCCCTCTAAAAGACCAATCATAATACCGGAGGAATGCCAGGCACCCAGCATTACTGCAGCAGAGGTTAAAGCTACATTGTCCAAGGCCAAGAATACAGCTTCCATGGGACCTGACAATATCCATGGATGTGTTCTACATGAACTACAAAATGAACTGGCACCACATCTGTGTGCCCTGTTCAATCACAGCCTTACCTCAGGCTTTTCCCGTACCAAATGACGCACTGCTACAGTCATCTCTCTCCATAAAGGGGGAGTGACTACAGACCCTGGGAATTATCGTTCCATTAGCCTGATGAGTCTGACATGTAAGGCTATGGACCACATCATGGACCTAATTAACAAGGATATAGGGAATCCCCAAACTCTAGATACCATGCAATTTGGTTTTGTGAAAGGTAGATCATGCCTGCTTAACCTGGTTGACTTCTTTGAGTCAGTCATCAGAGCTGTGGATGAGGGCAAGGCAGTCCATACAACCTACCTCGATCTGGCCAAGGCCTTTGATACCATTCACCAGTCAGGAATTATTGAGAAACTCACCAAACAAGGCATCAACCCTATATCACTAGGTAGGTTGCAAATTGGTTCACAGATAGAACCCACGGTGTGAAAGTAGTGGATTCCAAGTCAGGCTGCCAACCAGTCATGAGTGGAGTCCCACAGGGATCAGTCCTCAGTCCTCTCTTGTTTGGCATCTACTTCTCAGAAGTCCGGGTCAACATGGAGGGATGCTGGCTGATCAAGTTTGCAGCCGACTACAAGATGGAAGCCATTATTAATTCCCCAAGTGATGTAGACATCCTACAGAGAGGCCTCACTGAGACCAGTGACTGGTGTCAAAACCATGGCCTTAAGCTTAATGCCAATAAATGTGTCAGCATCCCCTTTGGGAAAAACTCAGTTCCCACTAATTACCACATTGATGAGAGCCGACTAAACACTGAAGGCATTATAAGAGATCATGGGACACAGGTTGACAGTAATCTCTCCTTCGACCACCACATTGCCATTGTGGACATAATGTCCTTCTATGTGGCACATCTCATTACCAAGGGTTTTGCATCCAGGAAGAAAGAGGTCATCATCTCTCTCTCTACTCTTCCCTCATTAGTATAATCATCGAGTATAATCCCCCCATTTTGCATGTACCTCACTAGACTCATGCAACAGCTGTAAAGGCCACAAAAGTACCTCATGAAGAGGATCCTAGGCCTTAAATACATGTCCTACATGGACAGACTCAAAAAACTCCAGCTATTCTCTGTCTCATATTGGAGGCGATCTCTGCTTGACTTACAAAGCCATGTCTGACCCAGCTCTATTAGAAATGCTACATCAAAAGAAATCCCAATCTTTCCACACCACATGCTCCAGAGACCTCAGCCTCATTACCACAATCAACAGAACATGCTGCAGGGACAGGTTCATAACCCAGAGACTGCCCATGCTATGGAATAGACTTCCCATACATATCAAACAGAGCACCTCACTGGTGTCTTCAAGAGAAATCTTGATGAGTGGATGGGAAATAGAAAGTTCACCCCGGGGATCACTCCAGTGGATCTACTTGATAGAAGAACTGGGAACTAACGTTGGGCGGCACAATGGCAAGGCACTTCTATGGGCTAGGCTTGTAAAGGCTCCAGGACCATTAGCCTAGTACACACCTATGAACCATTGCATATGTGGATTTATGTGTTTGATGCATACTAAGTGTATGAGTAGTGGCATGTGTATAAGTCATGATACTATGAGAATATGTAGTGGTGGGAGAGTTGACAACCTTCTGTGTTACTGTTTTGCATGTGAGAGAGCATGGATTCTAGATTCTTTTTGTAAATACATCTCTCGCACTCTGTATTAGATCGTGTTATTAGTAGAGGGTTGACTGTGTACATGAGGCAATTGCTACACTGCCTCAAGAGACCCAAGTCAACAAGGTTGGCTGGAGAAGCAAGAGTAGTCCAATTGTCTCATATTGCTAGGTTGAAGACTGTTGTCAGTATGGGTGGTTTTTCAAAAATGATCACAGAAGAGCTCAGTGAATGGATATTCCTGCCTGGGTTTTAAGGGAATATTTGTTGAATTTAACTGTCCAGCTTTGGCACACATTTGCACAGCAGTGCAAGATGATGTGGGACATACAAACAAGCAGAAACCTGCTCAGATGCAAGGCCTAAATATCAGAAGCTAAAAAAAACTCTAACAACATTCGAAAGTACAAGTGAAGATGCTTATTCCAAGCCCAAGATCAGCTTCCCTGTACCAGTCAGGTCCCAATCAACATAATTCTCTCACAAAAGTGCAGCTAGGCCCCTTCCAATTGAAGATGGCCTGGAAAACTTGCTGAGAACTAACAAACCACTACAAACAGTTCCAGGAACAACAGGCCTGGATCTGGAGTATGCTACAGCTACTAGCTACCCTAGTTTCAGAGGGAAACACTAGAGAATGCTTAACACAGCAGAAAAATAGCAGTGAGACACTGAAAGAAAGTGTTTAAAACAGCAGTAAATCAGTCAGGAGGCTCTAAAGAATGATTTAAACAGTTAACAGGACAGCTAATTAAGTACTGCTTGGCAGAAAAACCAGAAAGGGCAGAACGGGTAGCTCTACAACAGTGAAAAAATACCAGTAAATACTTAACAAACAGGGAAACAACAAAAAAGCTTGCTAAAATGGTTTATGTGATGAAGCTTTAAATGGACTACTAGATGGAGATGCTAATGTTCTTCAGCTTGTAGTATAGGTTTTGATTCCTTTCACCTCTATTTGCCTACTATTTGTGATTGAGCAAGTCGAGTAATCAGTCAATGCTGCCAAGATGCCCCCGAAAAGAGGCTTGTATCTAGTGAGTATACTTGGATAACAAATGATTAAAAAAATATATATATATATATATATGTGTGTGTGTTTAAGAACCCATGTGGTCTTTTAACTTGATTGCACCTTAGAAAATCCCTGGAATTTCTGTAATGGATTTACAGACCACTGGAAAAGGTCACTCAATGCAGTGATATTGCTGGCTGTCCTAATATATAACCGTGTTCTTTCTGCAACAAAATTATTTTCTTAGTACATCTGGAGGAAGAAGAAGAGTACATACTTTAATTTTTACAGTAGAGAATCAAGAGGAATCTTCAACTGGTCATTCTTAATCCGAATTATCAGACCTATTATTTAGAGCGAGTTGGATGAAGGATGAAGAGTGGTGATTGGAGTGGATTTCAATGGGCATGTTGGTGAAGGGAACAGAGGGGTTGAGGAGTTTGCAGGTAAGTATGGTATTAAGGACAGGAATGCAGAAGTTCAGATGGTAGTGGATTTTGTGAAAAGGATGGACATGGCTGTAGTGAATACATATTTTAAGAAGGGTTCCTATTACATGATCGAAGTTTTGAAACTTCGAACACAACAATATCAAACTTGTCTGTTCGAAGTTTCAAAACTGTGAACACAGAAAAAAAAAGATGCAACAGTAAACTAACTGTTGCAAGTGGGGTGCAAGCCCCCCTGCACCCCCTACACCCCCTGCCCTTTAAATATACCAACTCTGGGATTGCACTACAGTGCAGTAAAGGGAAATATTCCCTTTCCGCACTATAACGCGGTCCTGGAGTTGGTATATTTAAAGAGTGGGGGTGCAGTTAGGTTACTGTTGCATCTTTTTTTTTTTTTTATGTGTCCGAACTTCAGCAAGTTTGGCTACATGGTTTCGACCATAAAGTGTTCTAACTTGTTGAAGTTCGATCACATAATAGGAACCCTTTTTAAAAGAGGGAGGAGCACAGGGTGACATACAAGAATAGAGGAAGTTGCACACAGGTGGATTATATCCTATGCAGCAGAGCCAGTCTGAAGGAAATTGGAGACTGAAAAGTTGTGACAGATGAAATCATAGTTAGGTATCACAGGATGGCGATCTGTAAAATGACGCTAAAAATCAAGAAGAAGAGGAGGAAAGTGTGGGCAGTGCCAAGGATCAAATGGTGGAAGTTGAAAAAAGATAACTGTAAGGAGGAGTTCAGGGAAGAGATAAGACAGGAACTTGGTGTCCGTGAAGAGTTACCAGATAGATGGGCAGCCACAGCAAAGGTCGTAAGGCAGACAGCTTGAAAGGTGCTTGGTATGACATCTGGACAGAGGAAGGAGGACAAGGAGACATGGTGGTGGAATGAGGAAGTACAGGAGAGTATACAGAGGAAGAGGTTGGTGAAGAAGAAGTGTGATTGCCAGAGATATGAAGAAAGTAGACAGGAGTACAATCAGATGAGACATATGGTGAAGAGAGAGGTGGTGAAGGCTATGAAAAAAGCATATGGTGAGTTGTATGAAAGGTTGGATTCTAAGGAGGGAGAAAAGGACCTGCACCAATTGGTTAGACAGAGGGACTGAGCTGGGAATGATATGCAGCAGATTAGAGTGATAAAGGACAACAAGGGAAACTTATTCACAAGTGAGGAGAATGTGTTGAGCAGATGGAAAGAGTACTTTGAGGGGCTGATGAATGAACAGAATAAGAGAGAGAGAGAGAGAAGGTTGAATGATGTGGGGGTAGTGAATCAGGAAGTGCAATGGATTAGCAAGGAGGACGTAAGGACAGCTATGAATAGGATGAACAATGGAAAGGCTGTTGGTGCAGACGACATACCTGTGGAAGCATGGAGGTGTTTAGGAGAGATGGCAGTGGGGTTTTTAACAAAATCTTGGAAAGTGAGAGGATGCCTGAAGAGTGGAGAAGTATATTGGTACCAAATTTTAAGAATAAGGGTGATGTGCAGAGTAACTACAGAGAGACAAAATTGATCAACCACAGCATGGAGTTATGGGAAAGAGTAGTTGCAGCTAGTTTAAGAGATGATGATTAGTGAGCATTAGTACAGTTTCATACCAGGAAAGAGCACTACAGATGTGATGTTTGCTCTGAGGGTGTTGATGGAGAAGTGTAGAGAAGGTCAGAAGGAGCTGCCTTGTGTCTTTGTGTAGAGAAAGCATATGACAGGGTGCCTAGAGAGAAGTTGTGGTATTGTATGAGGAAGTCAGGAGTAGTAGAAAAGTATGTAAAAGTGGTACAGGATATGTAAGAGGGCAGTGTGATAGTGGTGAGGTCTGAGGTAGGAGTGAATGATGCGTTCAAGGTGGAGGTGAGATTACATCAAGGATCAGCTCTGAGCCCTTTCTTATTTGCATTGCTAATGGATCGGTTGAAAGATAAGATCAGACAGGAGTCCCTGTTGTCTATGATGTTTGCAGATGACATCGTGATTTGTAGTGAAAGTAGGGAATAGTTTGAGAAGACCCTTGAGAAGTGGAGATATGCTCTAGAGAGGAGAGGAATGAAGGTCAGCAGAACAGAGAGAAAACATATGTGTGGGAATGAGGAGGAGGACAGAGGAATGGTGAGGATGCAGGGAGTAGAGTTGGCGAAGGTGGATGAGCTTAAATACTTGGGATCACCAGTTCAGAGTAATGGTGAGTGTGGAAGAGAGATGAAGAAGAGAGTACAGGCAGGGTGGAGTGGAGTGGGTGGAGAAGAGTGTCAGGAGTGATTTGCAACAGATGGATACCAGTAAGAGTGAAAGGGAAGTTCTACAAAATGGTGGTGAGACCAGCTATGTTATATGAGTTGGAGATGGTGGCACTGATGAAAAGACAGGCGTCGGAGCTGGCAGAAGCAGAGTTAAAGATGTTATGATTTGCATTGGGTGTGATGAGAGTGGACAAGATTAGAAATGAGCATATTACAGGGTCAGTTCAGGCTGGACAGTTTGGAGACAAAGCCAGAGAGGTGAGATTGGTTTGGTTTGGACATGTGCTGAGGAGGAGGGATGCTGGAATATTGGGAGAAGGATGCTAAGGATGGAGCTGCCAGGTAAGAGGAAAAGAGGAAGGCCTAAGATAAGGTTTATGGATGTGGTAAGAGAGGACATGCAGGTCGTTGGTGTGACAGACCAAGATGCAGAGGACAGGAAACAGCTGATCCACTGTGACAACCCCTAATGGGAACAGCCAAAAGAAAAAAGAAGATAAGCCCTATTATTATCAATATTTTTAGGACTGTATAGCTGATTCTATGAAAACAGTGGCAGACAGAGAGAGATGTAGATAGATAGGCAGATAGATATGTAGACAGAATAAAAATGCATGGCAAAAAGATTTGTATAGATTCTTTTCTTCATCTTATGATGTAATTGTAAAGGGTTATATATTACTAATCAGTTCGTAGTCAAGTTATAGTGGATGTTGATCCTAATAAAGTAAATTCTGTTCACTCGAATAAATGAAAGAGATCAGTGCTGAACTGATATTTATTCAAAGTGTACCTAGTTTTTGGCCATATCTGTGACTTATTTTTCAATGAATCCTGATTGATCAAGCCCATATTATTGAACAGGTTCAAGAAACAGTTTTTATTTTTAATTTGCTCAGAAGTTGTGAAGCCCCATATTAAGTTCAAATTCATTGAACTATTCCCTAACAAATGTATAGTCTGTCTCCAATTTATGAGATGAAATATTTTGATTTTCATTTAGTAAATTCTCTAGAAGCGTAGCACTTGTTATTTAATCCTTAGTCAAATGGTAGTTTAGCAGGGTGACTGGTTGAATGTGATTATCAATAGTAAGTGCCTATTTGTGAATGTGTGTTTTAGTGGAAGGGGTGTATGTGGGGCTTTCCCTCAACTAATGTGTATGTTGAGTGCTTTAGCAGTTACATGGCTGTTCTCTGAATTGCATTTTGGTATCTTTTTTGGGGTGGGAATGTTATTTGATTTAATGTCCATTTGTTCATTCATAACAAACCCAAATATGTATATATTAGAATATAACATGTATTGCAAATAAAAATGTCAAGTACAAAAGCTCGAGCATCAAGCATTCTTAAAATAGAAAAACACAGTAAACACTATTTTTTTACAAGAGACAAGGCCCCTCTGCATCTCTCACACCCCTGGTACTTATATATGCCAACTCACTGACTGCACTGCAATGAGGAAATGACACATTACCCTTTCACTGATGCACTGAGACGATATATAAAGCTGGCAACATATGATAAGTAATGTTTTGTTAAGGTATGCCAATCATACCTCTCAACTGTACAGATTTTCACAGAATGTCCATATTTTTTCTCATATTTTTGGTCTGTTCCTCATAAAAGTTGTGGTTTTCTGAGCAAATCATCGAAGATTGAAGTTACTAAATAATACTAAATAATGACAGACATTTGAGTTTCAGACTTTATATCCTTCAGAAAATATATAATAATACAACACCTGTTATTGTAGCAACTTTCTAAGTTTATAGGAGTGATATTTAAATTCTGTCCCTATTTTTGGGGCTTTGTCCTGCATTCTTTCTGGCTTTGTCCAGATTTATTGAATGGAGAGGTTGTGAGGAATGATGGCAGTGCTCTTTCATTTCAGCCAAAAACATTTTCGATCACAGGTAAGTACACTCAGATATTTAGATAGATAGACGGATAGACATAGGCATAGACATAGATACACACACACACACACACACACACACACACACACACACACTCATTTCTGTGGTGGGGTTAGATACAAACTGTTTTAATCTGGTTTTATGCAAATATTAAATGAATATTTTTGTGTTTCTGCATTGTTAAACGTTAACATTACAGTCTTAACTGGTCTTAAGAAAAATCATCTACCATAAACTATGTTAAATGGACATAGCAATTGTAAAGAAGACTCAACATTTCTTCCATCTAAGTGCTCATTTCTTTAGCAGGTCTTATAACTCTGTAGATTTACCAGTATTACAAATTAAATTTTTAAACTAAAAGAAAATTCTAGTCAAACTAGAATTTCCACTGTGTGATCCCTCAAACCTCTTGTATTAGAGGCACATGGGATATATGCAAATGACCCTTAAGAACATCAGGTATTTCAGCTATATGGTGATTCTGGATGCCCATGACTTTTTTTCTTTTTAAGTAATTTAATGGACAAATTCAGGCCAATAAAGCCAAACCGTACTAGCTGTGGAAGGGTCATTTGCATATATCCCATGTGTCTCTAATACAAGAGGTTTGAGGGATCACCGAGTGGAAATTCTAGCTTAGCTAGAATTTTCTTTTAGTTTTTACTGATTGTTTTTTCTGTGTAACCATTTTTCTCATTGTTTTAAATTTAATTTTTACAGACACTACTAAGCAACTGATATTGCTTTCTGTATTATCTTTTCTGTCTGTATCTATAAACCAAAATTGCTTTTCATGTGTCATACTCCTGCTCTAATTCCATGACAGGCCTTCCTGTGACAAACATATACATTGTATTCATCCAATTGCTGAATTCAGTCTTCCTTCCTGGTCCATTTACATCCCAGTAGAAACAAAGTTATGTGTATCTTTACATATACTGATTTCCAGAGAGTACTGAGATCTGTAAGTATTGCCCATACAATCAACATTGTATTCTTTATGCTTCTGGCATTAGTCACAAAAATCTTGCAACTTATTTTTAAGTCTGATGTTTTACACTCATTGCATCCAGAAAAAGAAAATATTTTTCAGAAGTTAAGGCCAATAATTATTTCCCCACAAGAGACAACTATAACATGTCTCCATCCAAAGTGCATTTTGTCAATATCAGTGTGTTATAAGAATCTCCAATATTTGATAGCTCTAATTTTGCTTTTTTTCTTTTTTTCTTTTTTTTTTCTTTTTTTATGACTAAATAAATTTGGGACTCTTTTTTACACTGAAGGATCTGTGTTTTGAAATAGCCTATAATTTATGTAATTTATTTGTCCACTATATGAAAAGTTGCATTTTTCAGACAATTGAACATATAAGTATTTTGTAATTTAATGATAGCATGTCCATTATCTGAAGCAATGGTCCCTAGAAGGCAAGTAACAATCCTATTTACGTTACTGCCTCTACAAAAATGATTGATAGAATGGATTCTCAGATAATTACGATGAGAATGATATGATTGATCGAATGGATTCTCAAATAACTAGGATGAGAATGATATGATTGATCGAATGGATTCTCAAATAACTAGGATGAGAATAATATGATTGATAGAATGGATTCTCAAATAACTAGGATGAGAATAATATGATTGATAGAATGGATTCTCAAATAACTAGGATGAGAATGATATGACTGATCAAATGGATTCTCAAATAACTAGGATGAGAATGATATGATTTATAGAATGGATTCTCAAATAACTAGGATGAGAATGATATGATTGATCGAATGGATTCTCAAATAACTAGGATGAGAATGATATGATTGATAGAATGGATTCTCAAATAACTAGGATGAGAATGATATGATTGATAGAATGGATTCTCAAATAACTAGGATGAGAATGATATGATTGATAGAATGGATTCTTAAATAACTAGGATGAGAATGATATGATTGATAGAATGGATTCTCAGATAACTAGGATGAGAATGATAGTGATATAATTGAGGACTGAGAACAGTATTGGGACTAGAATTGCACATCTTGATGATAAGTAGGTAATAATGCAATATAAACTAAACTTTCACCATAAAGACATCAGTTCATCAAATGAGAAGCTTCTAGACATTGAAGTAGGCTGTCATAGAAATAAGATGTCATTAGGATGTCTTCCAAAAAATAAAATGATTCCACAAATCTTATTGATATAGTAATGGAAATAGTGTTCTCCTTGCTTGACAGCCAAAATGTGATGTAGTTCTTGTTCCAGAAGAAGCCCATCAAGCAATGAGACCTTAACAAATAAATATGCACCAAGAACATTTATATATAGATACTGGATTGTCAAGTCTGGAAAAGCTCAAAAAAGACTTTGCATAGAAAGAACATAAGCTGATATTTTTAATCTACATCCATCTTGAAAATAGGGACAACACTTAGCAACTTTCTGTCAAAGTATAAAACAGCGTCTATTTTCAGATGCCATGTCATGTGAAGCCTATCATAAGGCGACATAAAGTATTCATTACATTTTCCAAAAGAATCATCTCCTGTTTTTAGAGAAATTTTAACTTTAAACCAGACTTGGACTTCTTCTTTAATGTTTTAGTATTGGGCTGGATTCATTAACAGCTACACTAAGTGCTGCTATTGTGCACATGGTGCTATGTGGAGCACATATGATACTGCACTATTTGTTATTGATTAAAAGACTCTACATGTAGTGTAGAGCCTCAAAACAAAGGGAAATTGCAAAATACAATACTGAAAGCATAAACGGTTGATTTACTTGCTAATTCACTAATCCAACATAGCAGAGCTATTCATGAAGCTATAAAGCAATTATGTACACTCAGTGCTCACTATTGCCCTGCACTCCAAAACCATTTAGAATAAATGCATGTTTACACTTAAAAATGTTAGGGGTTGCTGCTGCTATCATTAACCTGTATGTGCAACAGGCTTTAATTCAAGGTGCTGTTGCTGCCACACCTCAGGCAAGATGAAGAAGAAGGGTGTTTAGACCCTATTTGATTTATCATGGACTGCATAACACAGAAATTGCAGAGCAATACAGGGTGGACAGGGAAGCACTAGGGAAACTATGCAAACTCTGCTGCCCTCACCTCAGGCACCAGGGAAATTATGGAGAAGCCATCCCAGTAGAAACAAAGTTATGTGTATCTTTACATATACTGATTTCCAGAGACTTACATGGGCTATATTAGAGGTGTTACAGGCCTTCGCTTCCACAATGTTGTATCAGTTTCTAAATGCAATGCTACAACATGCAAGGGAGCATATGTATACTAGTGCACTTCCCTGACGTTTTAGTAGACATAGATTTCACACATGTAGAAATAAAAGCCCCAGTCGGTGAACAGGGAAGGAGGTGCATTAACAAGAAAGGATACCCCTGTATAAACTGTCAGGTTGTCTGCAATGCCCACAGGATTCTTACAGTGTCTGTGCAGCTTGCCCAGGCAGTTTTCATGACTCACAGATATGGCACACCTCCGAGCTGTATACAAGGTTTGCTAAAGGTGACTTTCCATAAGGGCATCTAGTTGGGAATGCAGGTTATGCAATGCAACCTTGGCTAATGACACCCATGAGAAGCCCACACAACTCCATTGAGCAATGATACAATGATACCCACACTTGAACTAGGAATATCATAGCACAGGTATTTGGCCTGAAGTAAGAACAGCACTAAGGAAGATGAAGTCAGGGAAAGCAGCAGGCTCAAATGAGGTCACAGCTGATATGATAAAGATGATGGGTGAGATAAGGGAGAAATGGCTCCTGAGGGTACAAATAGAAGTGTGGAGAGAAAGGCGTATCCCAGATAACTGGAGAATAAGCATACTCATGCCAGTGTACAAGAACAAAGGGGAAATCCACAACTGTGGGCAGTACAGAGGCATCAAACTCCTATCACTTTGCATGAAAGTTCTGGAGAGAGTGACTGATAAACCGATATGCAGAGTAGTACAATGTAAGATGGGAGATGAGCAGTTTGGATTCACATCAGGATGCAGCACAATTAACCCAATGCTTACACAGAGACAGATACTTGAGAAGAAGCTAGAGATGAGGAGAGAGTCCAACTGGGCATTCTTAGACTTGGAAAAAGCATATGACAAGGTCCCAAGAAAGCTGATCTGGGCAGTACTGTGGTGGTTTGAAGTCCCAGAAACACTGGTAGAATTAGTGCAGGCTATGTACAAGGACCCAATGACTCAAGTATGAACAGTGTTCAGCCTCACAGTGGGGTTCCCAGTGTGAGTGGGTGCACATCAGGATTCAGCTCTGAACCCACTGCTGTTCATAGTGGTGATGGACTACATAAGTAAACAGGTTGGAGGGGACAGATCAACAAATCTGCTGTATGCAGATGATGTGACAGTACAGGCAAACTCTAAGCTAAAACTTCAGCAAAGGATAGGAGAATGGAATGCAAATCTAAAGGCACATGGAATGAAACTAAGCACAGATAAGATGGTGGTAATGGCAGCAAATTGGGGAAATCAGAAAAAGCTGAGAATAGAGATAGAAGGGAATATAGTGGAACAGGTAAACAGCCTCAAGTATCTGGAAGTGGTAGTTGAGGAGAAGGGTAGTATGAATGAAGAGGTCAAAGCTAGAATCAGAGGGGCTGCAGTCAACTGCCATAGAGTATCAAGTGTAGTCTATGGCAGAAGAATGCCAAAGAAGCTGAAAACTAAGGTATACAAGACAGTGGTTTGACCAGGACTACTGTATGGTACAGAAACCTGGGCAGTTAGAGCAGAACAGTTGAGGAAGCTAGAGGTGATGGAAATGAAGTGCCTGAGAAAGGTGGTAGGATGCACACTGTGAGACAAATGAAGAAATGGGAACATAACAGCAGAAGCCAAAGTAGCTCCAACTGCAGGAAAAATCAAAGAGAACAGATTACACTGGTTTGGGCACGTGTAGGAAAGTAGAAGGCAATCTGTCAAGGAAGATTTGGGACAGACAGGAAGACGATAAGAGGAAGTGAAGACATCCAGCAAAGAGGTGGATTGATTGTGTGAACGAAGATCTGCGACAGTCAGACATGAGTGTTGAAAAAGGCAGGAGTGTGGCACTGAATCAAGAGAGTTGGTGACAGTTAACACGATACCCCAACCCCATGTAGAAAAATGGGAAAAAGGGGGCTGATGATGATGATGATGATGATGTATTTGGCTTGCTCAAATAGTTTCCAGTGTCTAGATACATCAGGAGGTGCCCTGCAGTACAACGCAGGCAACTCTGCTCAAATACTAACAGTTTGTGCCATGTTACATAATATAATTCTCAGGAAACAGCTTTAACAAGGACAGCAGTTGGCAGTATGACAGTTTCAAGGATCACAGGCAGGGCCATCAGTAGCAGATAAAGATGAGGACTCTGAGGAAGAAACACCAGTTGCAGATGGTGCCCACAAACAGGGACATGCATGATTTGCCCTGGCTGTGGCTAAGAGTCAAAGGACAACACACACGCTCACTACTTAGATCAAAGCCTAAGATCTCATGTACATGCAGATATGAAAACTGGTTCCTGTCAAACTCCACAAACTTTACTTAAGCATGTAATGGCTCTGTACTGATAGACACACAAAAAATTATCATATACAGAGGATGGCTCTGCAGTAATGAAACAGTAAGTTTAGAACCTGTAAAGAAAAAAATATATATAACTAAGTAGTCTCATATGGAAATATGTATATGGCCCTAACCACTGCATTTCTCTGAGGTATACAGTTATGTCAATAATAGCATATATTAATGATGTCTGCAGTATACAGCTATCTGTTCTACTCAGTATTGTCCATCAAGCTTTTCAGTTGACCACTGCATATAAACCATGGAAAAGATCAATGATACCATAATTTGCACAAGGATAGCAAAAAGCAAGACTGAAATATTGACTGCATTACTTAAAACAGTAACTAAAATACAGTGAGGTTCAAAAATTATATAACCAATCATTTAAAAGTGAGTAGGAACAAGAACATTTCCTTCTGCGGTACATAGTCATAAAAGCAAGCTTGTGAGTAAGCCAGCATTAGCTGTCCACTCTGTGCATCAGACGCATATGCAGCCCTAAGCCACAAAGGCATCTGCAAAGGGCAGGACACAGTCACCATAATCTGCACAAGACAACTGGAAGGGGGTGGACAGGACAGAAAGGCTGATACTAAAAAAGTGAGTGCGTACAAGCAAGACATACATGCTTTAAGTATACAGTTGTCAAGGCCAGTAACAATTGATGTATAGCACTCAACAGTACTGTTCAGATAACTTGCATATGTGTGAGATGGTATGGACACGATTTTTTTTCAGAGTGTGTGTGTGTGTGTGTGTGTGTGTGTGTGTGTGTGTGTGTGTGTGTGTGTGTGTGTGTGTGTGTGTGTGTGTGTGTGTGTGTGTGTGTCTGCATGCACACATTCAAACAGTGTGCTAGCACTACTTCCTGGCATTTTGGACACATGTGAGCCATGCATGATAGAGTAGTCAATTCAGAGTTGTCACTCCTGACCATGAGAATTACATCTTCCATAGATGCATTGCTACTTCCTGGCTAGAAGATGGGGTGCTACCTGAACATAAGTGATGTCTGCTGGATGAGCTGTCCTCACAATGACATCCAAGACCATGACCATGTGGCCTAGCAAGTCTGGGTATGGACACTGTAATCAATGATGGAGCAGTGGAAGTAGTGCCACTAGAAAGCATGATCTGCTGTGGCCAGGTTGGCTAACACCAGATGATGTATCAGCTCTGTAGCTATGTGGATGCCCACCCTCCCCAGCAGACATTCCATCACAGACAATGCCTCATCCAGTGTGTTATTCATCCTGTCCAAGGAGCCACCCACACAGTTCAGGGAGTCATGCACATCAGACTGCACAATGTTTAATTTTCATATTATCTCTTACGATGCCCTGGTGGAATGTGTATGTGCTTCCATTACAGCACTACACATATGTCTGACAGCACCTAATGAAACACCAGCATCTGAAGTAGGGTGCATAGCAGGCTTCCTTTAAACACCTCTACCAACCATCCTGTGTGGCACCTCACCCCAATGATGGCTACAGGGAGAAGCCATATCTGCAACTGGAGTAACCACACTACCCTGATCAACTGTGTCACCCTATATCAGAGTGATTTGTAGCATGGATAAGTATAGGCATTCTGAATGTCTCTGAAATATAGGCAGGTGATGTACAGGCCACACCCTTTGTGTCTGATTGACCCTCTACACCTACTGACTATGCATCTTCATTACCACTATTATCATCAGAGGCTACCGATCCTCTGACATCAGATGGTATGAATTCCACAGTGCTCTGTCAGGATTGCAATAAACACTGGTGTTTCAGGGAGAAAAGACATATCAAAAAGTCTGCAAGTATATTCACTGTTAGGAGATCAACATTCCTAACAATCTTTGAATTTTTCTCTTCCCAAATGAGTGAAGACCTGTGGCTTCCCCCTGGCAGCGCACACGCTAACTCATCTTAATTATCCCATTGCAGTCTACTAGCGAACTGAGCCACTTAACCAATCTCCCTCCTACCTGATAACCAGCTTCATCCAACTACAATCTTTCCTTGGAACCCACTGCTTAACAGAACCGAAGTATGCATGCTCAAGGTTTTCTAGCTTAATTTTGTTATATCTAACTGTACAACAGACACTAGTAATTTCTGCCTCCTTAGTGTGCACACTACCAAGGGTTTGTCTCCCATTGCATTTTTAACACCCCCTCCTCCTTCTTCTTACTCCTGTTACCTTGACAAGCTAATCTGCTTCTCTGCTTGATCTGTGATTACACTCTATACTCTCTATTCCCTCTCTCTATATATAAGTAATAAGCTGCACTTACTCATCACAGATCTCTGTTTTTTTCTCTCTATAGTCCCTACAGCTTTGTTCTGTCACCCAACTCCTTCCCAAATTTTACTCCCCTCCACTCTACCAACCTACATTTGCCTTGCTTCCCTGCCTCTTTTCTTCCCCTCATTTCTTCTAGCATAATCCCTCTGCAGATGGAATTTGTCACACATACTCTACCACGGTTCCAATAGCTATCCTTTACTGCCTTACCTTCCATTGCAGCATCTCCTCAATGATTGTTTTTTGGCTGGATACAACCATGATGGCGGAGCCCCGGTCTGTTCAGCCCATTCTACACTCGGGCTACACTTTGCTTCTCTACTCTGACCTACCCCCATTTCCCACACACCCCACTATCTCTACATTTATACAATCACATCACTTCCTCTAATCAGATCCTCCCCTTCCTGCCCAGACATCTCAATGCCATACCCCAGTTCCTCCTGCTCAGCACACATCTTCCGCTCAGTACTCCTTACTCTATCCCACTTCATTTTTCAATCACCACTTGTAAACACAACCTTCCCATTCCTTTCTTTCCCCCCTCCCATTCAGTTTTATTCATTCTCCCTCTGCCACCTGCCCTCCAGTTTCTCTTCTACTTTTTAGTCTTATTCTTTCTCCTTCCACTACCCTGCTTCCTTATCTCTTTGCTTCACCCCTTTAGCTCCTTCCTTCTATCTTAACATGATCTCTGTATATCTCCTTACCCCTTCACTTTTCCTACTATCTCTCCTTACTTGTTACAAAACTAGTGTTAAGGCTAGTAAATAAATAACATTAAGAATTTACCTTATTTGCCTTTAGTCAGGGATAACACTTCAGGATCTGCAAACAGAAATTTTATTTAACAGCACTGGGAGACTACCTTTATAGAAATTTGTAAACCAGTCTCGCTGAAGAAATGAAACTGCATCGTTTATACATTTGCTTATTAATTCAACCATGCAAGATAATGACGTTACAGTAATTTTAACAAATCAATGACTTTAGAAATGTTCTCATTCCTCATGATTCTCACCTTGGACTTCACATGAACACCTTCTTTTACATGGCCCACCTCCTCCAGGGATCTTGCTTTTTGAACTTGGACATTTGACTTATCAGCAAACTTACCCTAGCAACAACTCACTCCCAGCCTGGAGGAATCAGGCTAACAAATTCCTTTTACACTAGCAACATGCCTCTGTGCCTTTAACACATACTTTTTTTCCTGTTAAACATTAAAAGAATGCAGTTGAAACACCATAGTAATTTCAGCTTATGAAACTGTATTTTTCCACAGTCCTGCATACAAATTATATTTGTTTTTAACAATCATATTATAGAATCATTAATGAAACTGGAAATTAAAATACATTTTAATGAGACTACTCTTGGACCATAACAGTAGTATATCTCATATCAATCCTCTACCTACCCTTATTCACCCACTTTATAATACTGACAAACCCCTCCATATCTTAGTAACACCTTATTTGTTTAACTCACCCACCATTTTCATCCACAAACTCAAACTCCTTGTCATCAACCCCATCCCACACAAAACTAAGTTCAAACACCTTACTTGCAAATTTAAACTCCACTCACAATATATTTTCTCCAAAATACCCTAACCCTGGTCTCAAAACTTCCCCTCATCTTGACTGCAACTTGTTACCCCCAAATAACTCTATTTCAAGAGCATCCACCAAGAGTCTTACTATCTTATCTATGAATATTCATAGTCTCCTTAAAAGAAATCTCCAGATTTCATCCTTGGATTGCCCACCACCTACCCAACATAGTAGTACTTACAGATGCCTGGCTCAAACCACATATCACAGACATTGAAATTCTTCCACCAGATTACAACATCATCAGCACAGGGGTTCCTATCAGCATCTCGAATGTTGACAATATTGAATGCGATATTGTAGACGTGAGAAAGCCGAAAGTGCAGAACATCGAACGGGTAAACAGAAATCTCTGTAAGGGGAGATTTCCATTTACTACAATGTAGTGCGGTCTCAGAGTTGGTATATTTAAATAGCGGGGGGTGTGGAGATGCAGGGGGGGCTTACCCCCCAGCCTACACTGTTTAGTTTTTTTTGTTTTGATTTTTGTTTTTTTTATATCAGCATTCGAAAATTTAATAGTTTGATCATTTCAGTTCGATATTTTGTGATTCAAACTATTACATTTTTGAAATGCTGATATAGACCCCTGCAGAGATAGACTATACAAAAAGCTGGCAACATAGCTATTCTTTATCCAACCATCTCAACATCACACCACTAACTATATCTCACCCTAATTTTTGCTCTGCAGGACTAACACTAGTCAACTGTGAATTAAACAACTACAAATCACTTTGCATCATTGGTATCTATATTGCCCCTGTGAATAATATCCATACTGTAAAAAATATACTCTCCTTCATCTCCAACAATATCTCCAACGAAACTATAATCTTAGGTGATGTCAGTATCAACTGGCAAACCCTGACCACTGACAACTCTACATGTGCCCTAAATCTCCATGGCTTTACTCAACTAATATCCCCTGCACCCGCTACAATATATCCTCCAACACAGATACTATCCTTGATTGGATCCTTGTTTATAATCCCAGTTTATATCACAACCCTAAATTACTCCCAAACACCATCAGTGACCATCTCCCTATCTCTCTGAACAAAGACTTTCTTTACATCCCATTAGACAACACAAATACATAGAATGCCATAGTCTCTCCAACTTCAACACAGAAAAGTTCAATAACATACTTATCTCTGTAAATTGGTCCTTCCCCAGGAGCCAACCACTAGAGGATGCAGTTCTGAACATTAACTGCACTTTCCTGGATACTCTTAACTCCCTTGCTCCCCTGAGGAAAAAGGGAGTCAAAGTTCACCATGCACCATGGGTCTCCCATTCTACCTGTCCCCAACAGGGACACAGCTTGGAAAATCTGGCTTAAATCCAAATCTCCCAATCACATTCAAACCTACAAATAACTTTGTAATTGTACAGAAAAACAAGTAAACATAGATATAAAAAGCTATTAGCTGCAACCTCAAATACTCTATTGAAACAACCAAAAAAATTCTGGAATACCATAAATAAAATCCTGAACTCCCAAACCCATTCTCAAACCACTCTCCCTCCGAAACTGCCAGTTTGTTCAACACGCATTTCACTGATTCCATTAACAAATTTATATAAAACATCTCCAACTCTTACTCCACACCACCACCCTTACACCTTGTAAACATATCCACTTTCTCTCTTAAACCAGTCTTTACCACCTACATAAAATATCTCCTTACCAAACTTAAACATTGCCATCCCTCAGTGGATAATCTCCCTCCAGAATCCCTCAAACTTCCTGCTAAGTCAATTGCCTTTCCTGTTTACATCATAATTAACAGATCTCTTCAAGAATTATTAGCCCCTTCTATCTGGAAACAATTTTACATTGCTCCACTTCACAAAGGTGGCCAATCTATAGCACTCACTAACTTTAGGGGCATTGCTATTATGTCCCCTTTCTCTAAAGTTCTCAGAAAATCCATTCACAAACAACTTCTAGAACATCTCCTAAACAGAAGTCTACTCACATCAACCCAGCATGATTTCTGCCCTAACCACAGCACAGCTACCACCACCTTAGTTTCCTTCACACATACAATCATTAAAGCTATAGAAAACAAAAACCTTGTATTCACCCTCTTTCTGGACCTCTCCAAAGCATTCAACAGCATCTCTCACCCCTTATGTCTTCATAAAATGTCTACTCTTGGCTTCTCTAACTCTACTCTTGACTGGTTCTCTAGCTACCATTCTAACTGCCAACAGTCTGTTAAGTGGCTTTCCTCTTCCTCCAGCCTCCTCCCTATTAACACTGGTGTACCTCAAGGCTCCATGTTTGAGCCAATACTTTTCAACATCTTCACCAACTGTCTTCATACATCATGCTCTCCCTCTTCCCTTATTCAATATGCTGATGACTCCACCATGATCTGCTCCTCTGATAACATCCAACACCTACAAACTCTTACTCAAAATTCATTTAACTCCATAGAAATATGGCTAAGCAAAAAACTTATTCTCACCCCCCAAAAAATAAACTGCTTCTATTCCAACCAAAGTCTCTATCTCACCAAAAATCATCCTTTATCATTACTTTTCTTATTAACATGCCAATATAAACAGCGACACACAATAAATACCTGGGTGTTATCATCGATGACCAACTAAAATTTGATCTACACATCCAAAACTGCATAAAAAATCAACAAAAACTTGTGATGTGCTACAGAACAAAAAAATCCTCACCAATGACACTAAATTTGCCCTTGCTAATTCTTATCTTCTCCCTACCCTGCTTTATGCCTCTTCTATCCTAACCAATCAGCAATCCACTCTTAAAACAAAGCTGGAGCTCTGCTACAGCAAACATGCTAGATTTACTGCTAAGCAATCTTATAACTCATACCACTGTATATTTCTGAAATTCCTCAACTGGCTTCCAGTGCTCTACCCCTCACTTTCTATACACCCAACCACTCACTATGTAGCTCTGACCAATTTCTGTTAGAAATCTACAAGCCTAAAAAATCCCTAGGTCATTCTCTCTGGGTTGGTTGGGAGGGTGGCCTAATGGTTAAGGTGTTTACCTTGCAAACTCAAGGTACAGAGTTTGAATCTCACAGGGGATAATTGGCTAGGCTTAAAATGGCTTGCAAGGGCAATTAGCTTAGTACTAACCTATGAACAACTTTTGATAGGTTTAGAATTTTGAACTGTCAGGCTGATATGTTAAACTTTATCCCAGGATGCAAAAAGCTCCCTCACCAGCCTCAGTAAGAAGCTGAAACCCCTCATAAAATCCTCAAAAGCTAGTTACAAAAATAAAATTGCCAAAGATTCCATAGACAACCACAAGACATTCTATAGTTATGTCAAGAATCTAAATGGCAATGCTCAGATCTGCTCTGAGCTACAACAGAATGGCATTAAATATACTGATCCCAAGGATATTGTCAATATCCTGGCAGATCAATTTAGTGCCAACTTCACCCCCCTATCACCCCCTAAAGGGTCCATCTCAATACCAAAAGATTTCCAAATTCAGATAATCACGGCCACACAGGTAGAAACCGCACTCTCCACAGCTAAGAATACAGCATCCATGGGACCAGATGACATCCCAGGCTGTGTACTACATGAACTACAGAATGAACTGGCACCTCACCTAAATGTGTTGTTTAATCATAGCCTCACCTCAGGCTTCATGCTCCCTGAGTGGCGCACAGCTACAGTTATCCCGCTCCACAAGGGAGGATCCACCTTGGATCCCGGGAACTACCATCCCATCAGTCTGACAAGCCTGATCTGCAAGGGCATGAAACGCATTTATTATCATGGAACTTATAAACAAAGACATTGGCAACCTTCAAACACTGGACCCCACCCAGTCTGGGCTTGTAAAGGGCCAATCTGGTCTCCTGAATCTGATTGACTTCTTTGAATCAGTCTCCAGAGCTGTGCATGAGAGTAAGGTGGTCCACACAGCCTATATATACCTTGCCAAGGCCTTCAACACCATCCCCCACTCTGGAATCATAGATAAACTTACTAAGCTGGGCATAAATCCCTACATCACTCGATGGGTTGCCAACTGGCTTACTGACAGAACCCAGACTGTAAAAGTAGCCGACTCCAAATCCAGCTCCAGACAAGTGACAAGTGGAGTACCTCACGGTTCAGTCCTGGGACCACTCTTGTTTGGCATCTACTTCTCTGAAGTACAGGCCAACACTAAGGGACTCAGGCTAAGAAAGTTTGCAGATGACTGCAAACTGGGAGCCATTATTGAATCCCCAAATGATGTGGATATTCTACAAAAAGGCCTTACAGAAACAGATGCCTGGTGCCAGAGCCATGGGGTCAAGCTTAATGCCAAGAAATGTATAGTTATCCCCTTTGGAAAAAAACATGTACCCATGAATTACCACATAGGTGGCAGGACACTAAACATCAAAAGTGTGATGAAAGACTTAGGGACACAGGTGGACAGTGGTCTCACGTTCGATAACCACAGCACCACAACAGTCAGGAAATCCTTCTATGTGGCACACCTCATCACTAAGGGCTTTTCATACAGAAAAAAGGAGGTCGTTGTCCCACTTTACTCATCCCTCATTAGACCCATAATAGAGTATAATGCCCCGTTTGGTATGTACCTCACAAGACATCTGCAACAGCTGGAAAGGCCACAGAAATACTTCACTAAAAGAATCACAGGCCTAAAGCAGATGTCATATGCTGACCATCTAAAAAAACTCCAGCTATACTCTGTGGCATATCGTCTACTCAGAGGCGATCTCTGCTTAACATACAAGGCCATGTCAAACCCTGAGCTGTTGGACATGCTCCACTTAAAGAAATCCCAATCCCTCTGAGCCACATGCTCCAGGGATCTAAACCTTGTCATCACAATGAACAAAACATGCTGGAGGGATAGGTTCCTGACCCAGAGACTCCCCATACTCTGGAATAGACGGCCCTTACATGTCAAGCAGAGCGCCTCATTGGCCCTCTTCAAAAGGAACCTTGATGATTGGATGGGAGATAGGAAATTCACCCCGGGGATCATGTCAGTCGCCCTACTAGACTGGGGCCCAGAGAAGTAAATATTGTGGGAAGAAATATCCAGGGAATTGTTACAGCTAGGCTTGCACAGGCCCTAAGGCCGATAGCCTAGTACCAACCTATGAACCTATGAACATATACAGCTATACTGTTGATCTACCCTGGTACAAAATACCTCTAACCATCTGATCCATCCTGAGCAGTCTCAGCGTCAAGAAAGCCTTACGAGAAAAATTCCTTAACTTCTGGCTTTGCCTCTGCCTTAGTGCCTCCAAACCTCCCACCCATCTACCTCACTTCTCTACCTCCTCCTCTACTTCTCACTCCCTGACCCCTTCTACCCCTTCTCTCTCTACCCACTATTTAACTTCTTCTGTGCTACACACTTCCCCATACTCACTCCTATTGTTCCACTATCTCCCCTCCCATCCCCCAGCAAGTCTTCCTTCCACTTCCTTGTCTCTCAAGTCTTCCTCTTTACTCACACCCTTTTTTTCTTCTTTTCCACTACCTACATTCTTTTTTTCCTTCTCCTCAACTCCTCTCATCTACTTGTATAACAACTCTGCAAATAGTTCTGCTCTTTCTTGAAGCTTTTTCTGCTGCTGCAACTTATTACTAAACCTCACAATTTCTCCGTTAACTTTCTGTGTCTTCTTATTTCACTACTAAATCTTGCATTTTTCCTCACACCATGCTTTTAATATCACTATATTTAATCTGTCATTGCCTGTTAATTATGGAAATTTTGAAACATTATTGTCATTATTTTCATATTTTATATTTTTATCTTTTATTGTTTATTATTGATATTGTTTTGCTGGAGTTTTTCCTCTTCGAGCCTCCACTGAAAAAGGTATCATGCCCACTTGGACCTATCCCAGTTAACAAATGTCAAAAATAAATAAATACATAAATATATAAATAAATAAATAAATATAAATTCAAATGCTTTTTTATGACCATGGTTTCTGCCTCTTACTAAGAAATATAGTGCATATTCAAGTGGGTATATCACTCATTGATACAGATACCATATGCAATAAAAATGAGATAGCATTGCTCTTAGGAAAGCATAAGTAAGGGAATGAACAGCCTAAATAAAGAGAGGGATATAGCTGCAGCGTTTGCACTCTTTGATTAATATTATGTGAGCCCATGGGTCACCTAACTGTATATCACAGTCACCCTGGTACATACTGGCAAATGAAAAAGGACAACTTTCAGAACTTGTTTCTGTTGCACTTTGTGTGACTTGATACAATGTCACATTTTGTGTGCATCTAATCTACTTTTTTCTTTTTGCTAATATATACCTATGTCTGTAGCAAATATTGGACATAACCACAAATGAATGTTCTTAATAACCTGGTTTGATGGTTCAAATCCATACAGATTAATGTAGCAAGGTAAAGTTGAGAAAACATCAGATAGATATATTTAAAGTACTTGTTTAAAGCCTTGTTTCCTTTAGCCTTTATCCTTTGCACACAATTTGGCACTGTGGTCCATTGACTGGCAGTAGTCAGTAACAATGAATGGCAGTTAACTTCCTAAAGTGAAAACTGACAAATTTGATTTGGAATGCCATCAGTAGCTCAACTGAGACTGGCATTAGTGTGCTTTCCTCAGCACTCTGGACAGTACTGAGTGAAGAAATTCAAGCTGTCACTGTGTTTTAAGGTGTAAATGAAGTATGTTTAGAGAAACTGTTCAGATGATGCAGGGTTCAAACCTGCTTACAGATCATTTTAATAAGGGAGATCATAATAAATATTTACACTCATTTTACTTTATAACTGTTGTGGTAAACTTAAGTAATATCAGTATCGCTAAGGACATGTGATATGAAGGAAGTGAAGTCTGACACTTTGTATGTTGTGATAACACAAAAGAACCACGTCAGAATGCACAATAAATGACTGCCGATGTAGCCGTTACAAAACATTCTTTAATAGACCGTTAGTAAAGCAGTAAAATAGACATTTAGTGCTTCCATCCACACTATGGTGGACTTCATTCTGATGAAAATCAAGTTTCACAGCTTAAGGAGAAAAGTGAAAATTTAAATTTTGGAAGGGGGCATGGTGTCAAGATGGTTAACTGAAAGCAACATCTATTGAAAACTGTGTGACTCTGTGACTGAAAACATTTCTCTGACAGAAAATAATAATCAAAAAATTAAAATTTGGAGATGCTTGTTAGCTAATTTTATTCATTAATAGTCAGAGAAAAGTTTTATAGCTTCAAGTTTTTCAAAAGCTGAAAATTTCCTGTCAGAATGTAATATGCTTGGTTGAGAGAGAAGAGGCTTCAACATGAGCCACTCAAGAAATGGTACTCAGGATTCTTGTTTTAAAAAAGACATCCAGTCAATAATATACAGTATACAGGATGTATTACTTAAACTGGACACACTGGATACCAAATTAGAAAGTTTAAAGGAAGAGTCCAGAAAACAAAGGACATAAATCATCAGTATGGAGAAAGATTTAAATGATCATGAAGGGAATTTAACTGAAGGCTGAGTCTCAAAATGATTTTTTTTAAATAAAATAACTGGCTCATAGATAAAGTTGATGATTTTGAAAATAGACTGAGATAAAATACAATTAGAATTTATGGTGCACATGAAAAGTATGGGGAGACAATATAATAAAATTCTTAAAAAACGTGCTACATTAAACATTAAAGATATCTACAACTTTATCTATTGGAATTAAAAAGCCACATAGATCCCTGAGAGCACCTTTGAAGAAGGAAAACTCACCACCATGTTTGATTATAGTTAAGTTTATCTCCAGCTTAGAAAAAGATCAAATATTTAAAACAGCATGGTCGAGGTTCCCTATTAAAATAAGTGAACATGTAGTCAGATTTGACAATATCTATTCAAGTAAAAGAAAATCATGTTTACCACTGAATAAGGAATAAAAAAAAAACAATATTAAAGCCAGTTGGTGTTTCCTGAAAAAATAAAATAATTTCTTTCTGAAGGAAGTAAAATATTTGACAAACTGGAAGAGGCCTCTACTTTTGTCAAAAAAATTAAATCCTTAATAATGTTGAAGAAATGGATTTGGGCAGTGTATCCCCCCAAGAGGCAGAGTGTGCTGAATCCCTGGGAAACTGCTTCTAAAATTAAAAAGCTTAAAAATAAGTGAGTTTTATTCTCTGATTGTAGGACTTTTATTTTCTCAAACAATAGATTTACCCTTTAAGTAAAAAGTTTATATTGGACTTTAAGCTTCAAAACATATGTAAGTATGTATTCACATTTTAAGGTCTACATTTTTCATGATAAAGAACATAATGGTTAGTTTTACTGTTGCGCTATATTTATAGTGAAATACTTAATATATTTCATTTAACTAAACTTATAAATGTATTTCTAAATGTTAACACATACTTCATGTAAGACAATATAATTAAATTATAATCAGTAGAATTGTTAACTTTAAGAATGGGTACCTGTCAAATCTTCGACCGCTCAAAATTTTGAACGTTACATGGTCAAGACCAAACGTTCGAAATTTTGAATGCTCGAAGATAGACTTTCAACGGCACTGTATGGTGCAAATAGGGAGAATTTTCCTTTTCTGCACTGAAGTGCAATCTCGGGGAGTTGGTATATTTAAGTAGGGGGGGTGTGCAGGGTGGCTTGCCTCCCTGCCTACACTGTTAAAGTGTTTTTTTCTGTTTTTTTTTTTTTTCGAACATCCAAATGTCAAACATTTGGTCTCGACTATGTCATGTTCGACATTTTGGATGCTCGAACATTTAACATAGACCCTTTAAGATTATATACATTAAGAATTTTATTTTGCTTAACTTTGCTTAGTATGTGCATTGCTTATCTAAACAATCCTGTCTTGGTTTGTGACTTACTGTGGAGTTGCCAGGTAACAGAACTTTTCTTTGAATTTATATTTTATTTCTTACCACTGTTTTTCACTGTTTATAGGAAGGATGGGATAGCTTGCAGACAAGAATATTTACTTCTGACAACACTAGTGATTTGTGTTCCTCATGTCAAAAGTTGGATACTTTGCTTACCATTATTAGTAGTAAATATAGACTTACCGATGATGTTTGTACTTGTGCAATTGGCAGAGCTTGGAGAACTGTTTATGCATATATTAATGACTGGACCGGGGATATAAATAATGTTAGACAAAAAGTAAATAGACCACATTTAGGAAAGGATGTGTCTATTGTCTGTAAAGATCAGTCAACCTGTATGAAATATGACAATACCCCTGACAACGTTGGAATTCTGGATACAAGTTTTCAACAATCTGAGAATTCAGAGTGCTTAGAAGGAAATAAAAAAGAAAGAAAGGAGGAAGTTTGCAACAAATATCAAGGAAGAAAAATAAACTGATAAATGTAAATTAAAGAGAATAAATATTAAAATGACTCCGCTTTGTTGTGCAACACACAGATTATAGGGGATGGTAACATTTTTCTATTAGAAATCCTTCAGTCTACAGAAAAAGGCAGCATGTTTTCAAAACAGAAGGTATAAAAAAGAGGCAAGGGGCAGGTGAAAAGGAAGAAATCAAAACTGAACAGAGAAGGATTGAAAAACATTACTGTAAGAAAAAAAGAGGAGAAAGCTAGGCATTGACAACATGGCTCAAGCTGTGGATGCACAAAGCTAGCTGAATGAGAATTGTATGCTTACAAATGTAATATGAAATGAAAACAGTGGGATTAATAAGAATAATGGTGATGAAAATCATTCCTTTGTAATAATTTATAGAGTCAGATATTATTGATTTAGCAGCTGAAGATTCTTCAGATGTATGCAGAAAGGATATTCCTGTAATTGGAGATTCAGTTATTAGAGGAACTGATGCTTACATTTTCAAAGGAGATAATGAACATCAAATTGTGTTATGCTTGCCAGGAGCAAAAATAGAGAATGTTAGACAAGGTTTAGGATGCCTTAATGTAAGGAAGCATGGCTCTGTTTTCATTCTTGCCAGTACAAATGATCTAATCTGCAAGGACTCTCTGACTGTTAGTAGGGAACTTACAGCTCTCTTATATATAATATGGCTTGTACTACTGCTAGGACTTATTTTTCACAAATCATATATAGGAGAGTCTCAGGTCACATTGAATGAAAAGATTATATGGGTAAATACCTACATGAAAAAAATGTCCTGTTTTAAAAAATGGAAATTTGTAGAGCATACAAGCCTAATTTGGGGCACACGTGTGTTCAGACAGGCTATTGTGCATTTGTCAAGATCAGGAAAGAGAATTTTTGCAGCAAATATTTTGCAATATTTGACAGACACAAGGCAGGATTTTTGCCATGATGAAAATTTAACAGTTCACAGATGGTAACATTTGAAGTATCTCTGATAGTTGTTAATGCTAATAGCATTAATAGTAATGTTTTATTATTGGAAAATCTGCTGCATTCCCACAAAATTGATGCTGTTATTGATTGTGAAACATGGTTAAAGAACAATGACTGGAAACCAGTTCTGTCAGGATATAAATGTTTTTACTGTAACAAACATTCTATCAAAACATCGGGTGGAGGTGTTATGATAGGGATTAAAAAGAGTTATGAGACTGATTATTACATGTTCAAAGTACTATAGATTGTGTAAGAATGACAATAAAGACAACCCTGGAACATATAACAGTTGTTGGAATGTATAGACCACCAAAGTCAAGTGACCTAGAGGAATTCATACATTTCTTGCATGGAACACAGTTGGTAAGAATAATAGTAGCTAGGAACATAAATTTACTAGAAACCATGAAGAATAATATTGATTCAATGACATTAGTAAGGAAATTATTCACAATGTGTGTTCATGAACAGCAATTGCTTCAGTTTGTAAAAAAACTACCAGGGAAAAGAACATACTAGACATTGCTTGTGTTCCTATAGCAATTATTGTTACTTCATCTCAAGTTTTAACACCGTTGATGTGCAGTGATCATGGGGTTATAAAAGTTAATTTGTTGCTAGTTAATTCTGCCAAACTGAAATATAAACCAATGCACAGAAGATTAATTACAGATTATATGGAAGCAAATCAGTTACTATTTAAAACTAATTGGAGTGATGTGTTCAGTGGAAAAACTGCAGAAGGAATGTGAAAAGTTTTGAAAGAGAAACTGAGTGCAAAAAATAAAAAAAAAATGTTTAACCTCGGGATCTAGGCATACAACATTAGGGGATATATCTCCATAAGAACAAGATACCTGATAAAGGTGAGAAACCAAAAAAATGTAAGAAATGGAAAACAGGTCAAACTGCAACTTTGAAAACTGAAACAAACAAGCTAGACAAACAAATTAAGCACAGTGTGAGACAAGATCAAGAAAATTTTGAAGAAAATGTATATAAAGATATTGAGCATAATCGGAAACCTTTTTATAGATACATAATATGTGGAAGGAGTAAAGACATACAAACTGATAAACTGTGTGTAGATTCTAAAATTTATTCTCAGACACAACAGATTATAGATATATTTACAAAATCTTATGCAAACCAGTTTGGCTGCATAAGTTGTTTTAGTGATATTCCTCAAGTTCTGGAATCAAAATAGATTATATTGAAAAAGAAGTATGCAAACTGGATCCAAACAAAGCACTGGGATGAGATGGAATAAGTAATAATAACCTGAGAACACTTCAGCAAGAACTTATAGTACCATTTTATCTATTATTTACTAGGTAATATAAATATGGAGCCATTCCTCAAAATTGGAGACATGCACATATTAAACACTTGTTGCCTGTAAAGGAAAGGAGAGTAGGACAAACCAAGAATCATAAATATCCCTAAGTTTACTTTCATGTTGTGCAAAAATAATGGAGAAGGTGGTACTGGGCAAGTTATTGTCAGAAATGAAAATGTTGGGACTTGAAACCTACATCAGCATGCAAATGTTGAAAATAGATCTATTAGCACCTGTAACATGATGTCGTATAACAATATAATAACACCTATGAGTAGAAACTGTGCTGTGAAGTAAATTATATGGATTACATTTCAGCAAATCATTTGCCAGAGTCATACACAAAACACTGGTCAGTAAACCTGATACTGATTTAATCTTGATAAGATGTATAGCTGCATGGCTTATAAATAGGACATGGCAAGTATCATACAACAATTGGTCAGCTGAAACTGTTGGTTACAGTCAATGTGTCTCACAGGGCTCTATACTAGGAATTTTCTTCGATGAGACCTATCATTTTCATCTGAGGTGTTCTACAGTCTGTATGCAGATGGCCTGAAACTGGGTAAACTGAATACTTGTGTTACAGATAGGGCATGTCTGCAAAAGAACGTTAATAAATTGACCATTTTGGGACAGGAGAACGATATGCTGATAAATACAGCAAAAACTATGCATATGAGATTTGTGAGACATAAAGTAAAAGGTGAATATTTAATACAGCACTCAGTGATTGAAACTGTAGATTCATTTAAGGACCTGGGTACATGGGTAGATCCAGCTTCTGGCTTTTCTAATCATATCAACCAACTGGTTAATGATAGTGATGAAACGATAGATTGTATAGGAAGATTTATAAAGTCTAGGAAATCAAAAATGATGAAGTCATTATTACTTAATTATATTAAACCTAAACTTGAGTATGGAATAGCAATGTGGACACCTTGTCAATATAAGAAACATGAGTAAACTGGAAAAAAGTACAGCTGAAATATACCAAGAGTATCCATGGATGTGAAACAATTAAGTTACTATGAAAGACTAAAATATGTGAACTTAGTGTCTCCTATAGATATGTAAGAGGCAATCTTATTCAGGAATGTAGGACATTTAGCGACAACTATCTCTGGGAATGTTTGGGTTGTCAAAATGTAGTAGAAAATCATCAGATGACCTTTGTAGATAGGAATAAGAAGTGGACTAGCTGGTTCTCTGAGAGAGCAGCTGATGCATTTGTATAATTGCAGGTCCAAATATGTGATATACATGGTTCTGTGTGAATTATGTCCAGCATTTTATATAGGAAGAACCATTAGAGAATTCTACATGTGAGTGAATGAACATATAAGAGCAGTAGAGAAGATTGATGTAAGCAATGCCTTGGCAAAACATGTTAGGCAAAAATATTTGTTAGATAAAATAATGCATGCTTCCAATTTGTAATAATTGATGAAGTCAATGGTTTTGATGATAGGTTTGATGCAGAAGAACTGGATTAGAGGGAATATTGCTGGAAAAGCAGGCTGAATGCATGTATATACCCTGGTTTAAATTATAGGTAAATTATAGGTAAAACGTTAAAGTTTAGAAGGAAAGGGTTAAGGCATTAAGTGCTTTGGGTCACATGTTATTGTTATTAAGTATTTAAATAAGTTTGTTCGTTATATAACTTGATCTGAAGAAGTTCCATGAAGGGAATGAAAGCACTTACCAGATGGATTTTTATGCAATAAAGTCATTTTGTGTTTTTAGCCATTTGTTTTTTTTATTATTTTGCTTTTTACAACTATTTTCATTTATTTGTTTGGAGGTTTTGTGAGGTATTAGAGTTTTATATTCAATTAAATTACTATAGGGGATAAATGTTTCATATTATCTTTTTGAATACACAGTATGGATGGCTTTAATCTTTTACCCATTTACATTAATAGATGAAATAATGGAAACAAAAGGAAATCATTAATGAGATATCTAAAATTAAATAGAGGAGACATGATATTCTTGCAAGAGACTCACCCCCAGACCTGCACGGAAGCAGCAGTTTAAGAGGAGGACGGCAGCGCGCCATGCATATTAATGAAGGCACACTGCCTGAATTCCTAATGGTACATGGAGCGTGGATAAGTGCAGGGGGTGTGTCTGAGAGTAGAGCTCTCAGAATAAACATGCCCCTGCAAAGCAAAACAGAAGAATGTGTAAATAAATGAGCGAGACTGCTTACAAGTGTCTGCATATCCCCACCAACAGTCCCCATGTGTTCAACAGCAACAGTACAGTCAAATAAAATGAAGAAACCCTATTATTTATTTTTTTAAAAGCCCGTGTACAGCTAACTGTAGGTGCCCGGGTTTGCCCATCGCTTAGCTATGATTAAAGCAGCTGAAAATGCTGAAGAGGATAACAAGGAATATATATATACAAATTAAACAGCACCGCAATAGTGTAGTGGTTAGATCATCCGCCTAACGAACAGGGATTCCCAGTTTGAGTCCCACTGCAGTACATATTATTTTCCATGTGAAATCTGTATATGAACATATTTTTACATCTTTTTGCCTTATAACCTATATAATAACATTTAAATTTGAACTGGAGTACTGCATTAAATGCACATGGTGTCAGTGTCATAATGAATAAGGCACTAGTAAGCAGGGTTAATCAAAAATAAGCAGTAGTAAGTGTGTTTAAGTGTGTTTGTGCAGGGGTAATCATTGCCTACACAGATTAAGCAATGTAGAAGCTAACTGAGTGTAAGAAACTGTAACCAGAGGTTAGCAGTGCTTACAGTCGTGCAAACCCGCGCAAACCTGCTCACAACTGCTTTAACGTGCCTCAATCACTCTGGATCTAACAGCCCATGTTTTGCCCAGCAACAAAATAAATTGCCTCTGCAAGGCTCAAACTCTGGACCCTGTACACTATAATCACAGTACTTAACCACTAAGCCATCATAAAAATGGATGTGCGTGAGGTATCAGTAAACTAATCCTCACCACAGGACAAGTCAAACCAAACGTGAACTGAATCTATGTACAGTGTGATGTTGGATAGCCTGCCACAGAACATAAATATATAAACTGGAGTACTGCAGTAAGCATAGATCTGAGGTGTGATTGTAATAAAGTGTAGAATACCCCAGGTCCCCATACAGTGTATGTACACATGATTCACGGATACCAGACACATATATAACCTGTAATAAAGAATAAATCATTGCCAAATGGCAAATATAGTGCTAATTAACTATTAAGCAATGATAACCATATCACAGCTTAAGTTAAGAAGTGTAAGCAATGTGTAGCGGAGCCAATTCAATCTGCCTAGTGGTATACCTCTTTAAGCAGTGCCAACCTTATGTAAGCAGGTGTGCCCATAGCTTAGCCTTTTCAAAACCAGCAAATCATGGGAAAGTGCAGGAAAATGGCCGTATTTAAACCCCACAGGTGAGAATACTTCTCATAGCTGGTTGTAGCTTCCTACTGCAAGCAGAATGGCTGGTGTGGGTGAAGGCACTCGATTTAGAGCGCAGCGTTGGGGCATCCAGGAGACAAAAATCATGATATGGCTCCTGGCAAAACACCATGAGCAGAGACTACTGCAAGTTCAGTACCAGGGCTCACAGTATAAAACAGAGGCCTGGGACAGTCTTACCCATGACCTCACCAGTGCCACAGGTATCCCCCAGACTGGTGAGCAGGTTAGGCACCACCAAGTTGACCTGAAGTGGCAGAGGGGGGATGTACTGGAACAGTGGTTCCAGGAGTCTCGGCAGATGCTCAATGCCCCAGGACTGAGTAAGTACTTATTCTACTAAGTAGTAAATAATTGCCTAGCTTGTGTATACTATGGATAGGTATGGCTAAATATCACTGCATTTCTCTGACAGCTGCAGATGAGCAGGCTGTAAACCAGCAAGCCCATGATGCTAGGCTGCAAAGTCTGTGTCGCGAGGCAGTTTAGTAATCAGTCTGCATGTACTGTCATAACAAATAAATATAAGAGCCTTAGAAAGTGTTGTACCAGTAGAAATAAACATGTAATAGTCTGTGAATAAAGGTATAACCCCTGGAGTGCTTCTGTTTACTCTTCTAACATATGTTGGCAATCTGTTCCATACTATAAATAGTACTGTTGTATCTTAAGCTGTGTCACCCACACCATGGTATGCAGATAAAATGGGCATGAAGTTCTGCATAACAATGCTGGAAGTGCCAACAGGTCAGTTATATTGTACAAGTTAGGGAGACTTAGACAGAAAACAGTCAAAAGCTGTACATCAATTCTCTGATAGCACAGTGTATTGTGATGTTAGCTATAATATTTTGTCACATACAGCAGGGGTTTGACTCCCGGGAGTGCTACTAAACCGTATGCATAATCATAACCCACAACTATACAGATTTTGATACAATGTTCAGATAAAAAGCTGTATGCATAATTACACACAACAACTGTACAGAATTTGCTACAATGTTCAAATTGAAAGTTTTATGCATATTCATACCCCACAACTGTTCCAATCTGTCCAGCATGTCCAGATAAATGGCCCTTATCACCAGCTTGGTACCCGGTTCCCCTGAAAATCCAGTGTGATGTTCCAAGAATAGTAGGCAGCTTTCAATCACATATAACTGATATTCAAACATGTACATAGTCAGAGATTGTATATATTTATTTATTTTATTTATTTCAGTTTGATTACCGGGAAGGTCCACTGGGCTTGGGGGCCCGTTTTCAGTGAAGGCCCGGGAAGAAAAGCTCCAGAAGGAAACAGCAGTTTAATTACATAAAAATTCAGAGACAGTTGTATTACAAATAACAGTTAGCAATAAAAGAATACAATATTAACAATTTCAATTGTTCAGGAGGAAATACTGGCTTATGGCATAAAATCAGGATTTACTAATTAGGTATCTATGCTGATTATATTAAAGAGGTTAGGTATGTAAAAGAGGTTAGCCAGGGGAGAAGTGGGAAGACAGCTTGAGAGGTATGGGCTGGAGAGTGCAATTGCATTTCCTGTTTAGGCAGAGGTAAGAATGAAGATGTTTTTTGAAGATGTTATAGGTTCATAGGTTCATACTAGGCTATCTGCCCTGGGGCAATTATAAGCCTAGCCCGATTCTGTATGGCTTACGCCACCCCTTGATTTGAGTATACTGTGCCCTTTTTAAGGTTTAGTTTACTGTGCCTCTGTCTAATAGTGACACGGGAGTAATCCCTGGGACAAACCTACGATCCCCCATCCACTTATCGAGATTCTTCTTGAAGAGATTCAGTGAGGTTCTCTGCCTCGCATGAACTGGAATTCTATTCCAGAGCGAAGGGAGCCTCTGGGTTATGAACCTGTCCCTCCAGCAAGTTCTATTTATTTCTGTGCTGAGGTTCAAGTCCCTCGAGCGTGTGGCTCTAAGGGATTTAGATTTACTGAGGTGGAGCATGTCCATTAATTCTGGATTTGACATAGCTTTGTATGTCAGGCATAGATCGCCTCAAGTAGGCGGTATGCAACTGAGTAGAGCTGGAGTTTTTTAACCGAGCAGCATATGGCATCTGTTTGAGACCCTTGATCCTCTTGGTGAGATACTTTTGGGGTCTTTCTAATTGCTGCAGGTGTCGGGTAAGGTACATCCCAAAAGGGGCATTGTATTCTATGATGGGCCTGATGAGGGATGAATAAAGGGGCACGATTACCTCTCTTGATCTAGATGTGAAACCCTTCGTGATGAGGTGGGCTATGTAGAAGGTCTTTCTAACCACTTTGGCAATGTGGTTTTCAAAGGAGAGATTGCTATCAACTTGGGTCCCCAGGCCCTAATAACTTTCTCTGTACTTAATGGGTTTCCGCCTATGTGGTAATTTGTGGGCACATTGTTTTTGCCAAAGGGTATAACTATACATTTTTTGGCATTTAGCTTTAAACCATGGTGCTGGCACCAGTTATCTGTCTCTGTGTGACCTTTTTGAGGGATGTTTGTGTCAGATGGAGAGTTGATTATGGTGCCCAGTTTACAGTCGTCTGTGAACTTGGTGAGCCATAGTTTTCCCACGTTTGCCTGTACCTCGGAAAAGTATATACCGAACAAGAGTGGTCCCAGGACAGAACCCTGTGGGACGCCACTTGTGACCGGTTTCGAGTCTGACATGGCTCCAGCAACTCTCACTCTGTGAGTTCTGTCTTTGAGCCAGTTTGCGACCCATCTTGTGACATAGGGGTTTATATTTAAGCTGGATAGCTTATCTATGATGCCCGAGTGGGGTATTGTGTCAAATGCCTTTGCAAGGTCCAGATAGGCTGTGTGGACTACCTTCCCTTCATCTATGGCTTTGGTGACTGTTTCAAAGAAGTCAACCAGGTTCAAAAGGCAGGATCTGCCCTTGACAAAGCTGAACTGGGTAGGATCTAGTGTCAGTAGGTCCCCAATGTCTTTGTTTATGAGCTCCATGATGATCCTCTCCATAGCCTTGCAGACTAAGCTAGTCAGGCTTATGGGGCGATAGTTTCCAGGGTCCGTAGAGGCTCCACCTTTGTGGAGTGGGACCACTGTTGCTGTACACCATTCTATGGGCACATATCCTGTAGTGAGGCTGAGATTGTATAGCTGTTTTATTTGAGGGATTAGTTCCTCTTGTAGTTCATGTAGGACGCAACCTGGGACGCCATCTGGTCCCATGGAAGCAGTGTTTTTTGCTTTGGAGAGGGCAGCCTTCACCTGAGCATCTGAGATGTTTTGGAGGCAGCCCTCTGCCGGGATAGATACTTGCTCTTTGGGGGGGGGGGTGGAGAAGTTTGCACTGAACCTGTCTGCCAGGATATTGGCGATGTCTGTGGGTTCAGTGTATTTTTTGTCATTTAGAATCAACTCAGAACAAGTCTGGGAGTTGCATCCCAGGTTTCTAACAGAACTGAAAAAAGCCTTATGATTGTCTTTAGTGTCCTGTGCAATTTTTCTCTCGAAGCTGACCATGGAGGATTTTATGAGGGATCGTAATTTTTTGCTAGTACTGATCAGAGATGCCTTCCCTATTAGGGATTTTGCTCTATCATGTAGTAGCTTCCTCCTTCTGTTGTACAGTTTATTTATGACAGGGGTCCACCAGACTGGATGCCTGCCTTTGGATGATTGGGTCTTGGTTTTGTTTGGGATAGCATGATCCATGCATTCCTGAAGATGTCCGTAGAATGCATTTATATAGGATTCTGCAGTTTGGGCTGTAGTTTCCACTGGCCCTGGGGCCTTGAAGGATTCCACTTCGGTTTTGAGAAGTGAGAAGTTTGCTTTTGAGAAGTTTTTCACTGTGGTTTTCTGGGCTGGGGGTGGGGTCGGGATGTGGACATCCAGTGAAATTAATTTATGGTCTGATCTTACCAATGAGGGATATACTTCTGGTGTGGAGCATAGAGTCCCCATGGTAATGATCAGGTCTAGTATGTTGTCCCCTCTTGTGGGAGTGGTGACTAGTTGTTCCATAGCATTTGAGTTTATAATTTCCAGGAATCTTTGGGCTAAGGTGCTGGGGCTTGAGTAGTGCTCCCAGTCAATGTTTGGGTAGTTGAAGTCGCCCAATATAATGGTGTTCGGAGAGATCTTCATGTTCTCCAGTGTTTTCAGGAAAGCCGAATGGGATTCCTGACATTGAGAGGGTGGTCTGTAGGATGCTATAAACTGAAAAGCAGTCTTGCCCACTGTTAGTTACACATGGATGGTCTCCGATACTTCATGCAATGCCACTAACCTGGAGGTGTGGATATCCTTGATAAATATGGAAACTCCCCCTCCTTTTGTGGTTTGGTCCGGGTTTTGGGGCCATAAAGCATGATACGAGGTATAGCCTGGTAGTGCTGGGGTGCTCTCTGGAGCCTTGAACCAGGTTTCTGTTACTGCACAGATATCGATGTTCTCCATACTGAGGAGAGCTTCGAGTGCGTGCATCTTGAGGTTATGGTTGGTGTATATATGGAAACAATCCTGCAATTCTAGCACCTCACCCAAATTGTATGACAGCAATTCTCAACATATATTTCATTAACACCTGCAGCCTGTCATGCCTGTATGTAAGACACAGGTCACATATATAGTAATATACAAACATACAAGTGTACAATATAAGGCCATTGTGTAGTGTAATAATACATGTAAGGGAAATACCACTGCAGTGACTAAGAATGTTGTGAAAACTACAAGGATATATTAGTTGTTAATTGAACTCTCCCTCTCGTCCATACCATATGTGCATAATAGCCCAATGACACTCCTCAACTGGTATGTGTACACTCCAAAGTTTTGTTGGGACATGTGTCCTAATGGTTTATAAATATTCACATTTGTTTCTATGCATGTGCCATGTGAAAATGCACCCATATTGGTGGCCTGTTGCCATCAATGAAACCTGCATGCTCCTGTAATGGCCACTATTGTTCCATATATGCATGTGATTTGCTTGCTGTGCAACTGTGTTAATTCTGGTGTGTCGGGTTAATGGGAATACCTATGCATGCTGTTATAACTAATCCTGAATGCTGTTGACTGTTAACCCATATCTGTCATAAACCAGTGACAACACAGCTCGTACGGGAAGGCCAGTCCCAGCAGACCCACCTGTCCCACCTCATCTTGACCATGGCACCAGGCACCAGCACATCTGGGACCCAGCCTGGGACCACTTCCTCCATGGGCCCTGCGCAACCTTCGGATGGAACCACTGCAGGGGATGGGTCTCACCCCCCCCTCGGAGCGGGGCATGGAGGGGAATCTGCTACCTATCAACAGGTCCAGGCCATGGTGTGTAAGGAGCTCAATCTGGAGTATCGAGAGCCGTTACACCAGCTTGAGGGCTGAGTGGCACTATTAGAGGGTGAGCCTGCCCCTCCTATACAGCCCCCAGCACAGCCACCTTCTTGGCCATGAAGGTGCAGTGGTGACTGCTCATGGGTGGGGATCTCAGTACCACTATTTCCAGTTGGGGGGTTATGGGCTTGCAATTTCCAAACATCCTCCCCATCCAAGGTGTTTACCCCCCACATGTGTCATATACTGACCCTGCATGCATCGTGTGTGTCTTGTCAGTTAACCTACCCAACCTACCTCCCCAAATATACCTACGACCCCTCCCCAACATCACACTCTCACTTGAAAAAAGGGCAATCTGTTCCCACTAAAAAATCTCGCCCCATACATAGCTGTCCATTTCACACACGTGTCCACTGGACACATGTAATCTGGTCTAATTGGCATCATAATGAATATATGTTCTCCTCACCCCTCTCCCAGGGGTTTGCGGGTCCAAATGTACCTGCAAATATAGTGTATATGCACAGCTGTTGCTGTAGAAGAAATGAGAAGCTATGGACCTTTCCTATACCCTTCCTGCACATGACTAGCTATTTTCCCTACTGTCTTTCCCTCTTTGTGCCCCGTTTATCACCACATTCCTATCAAACCTTTTTCTTTTCTTTTAAAGGAATTAGTGTGGGGATAAGCTGCAGTAAGCACTTTGAAGCAACAGTAAGCGGGTTTGCGTGGGGATAAGCTATGCCTACACAGGTTGAGAAATCTGAAGCTAACTGACTGTAAACCACAAACTTTTCCACAAACCAAAACCAAACCAAAGACCTCAGAAAGGAAAGACGGAATCCACACTGTGTAAATTTAGCGCTTTCGTTTTTTTAATAAAAACTTCTTCAGAATACCATCCAGACAAACAGACACAAAACTATACAAGACTGACTCATTTTATATCCTACCCATTCATATAATTAATGACATCTTAATTGACAAATAAGTTAATTGAGTAACCCTTTTGTTACATCAAATGAATAAATAATGTTTTTCATGAAAACTAAAATATCATGTAACATTTAAACAACCTATAAAACACAAATTATGTATTTAAATTGTAATATATAATATACAAAATATAAAATGTGGAACTATATCTATTGTCTTTGAGCATTAGTAGCCTTCCATTTTAAGCCTAAGGACAGAACTAATAGAAATACTTGTATGTAGTCCTGGAAACTGTGCTGCATTAGTTTTTAGCTGCCATCTAAGTTCTCTGTTCTCCAAATAGTCGTTAAGGGGACCCCCTCTATCCCCCATAATAACCTGATCAAGCACTGAAAATCTAAAATTATGGCCTGTATTACTCTTAATATGACTAGCCAATACATTTTTCATATCCTCCTTTTTGATATCATAGAGGTGTTGGTACATTCTGCTCCTAAGGGCATTGATTGTCTTGCCAATATAGAAACAGGGACATTGGGTACACATCCCTATGTACACAACACCCTTACTACTACAAGTATATTTCTTCTTGTGAATATATTTCCCATAATTAGGTATAATTAATTCAGTCCCTTCCAAAATATATTTACATTGTGAGCAAAACCCACATTTAAACATACCTCTAATCTCAGGGCAGCCTTCTTGTACTCTCTCCAACATGTTTTTTATAGTTGTATCCTTTTTGTAAACTATATTAGCGCCAGTTCCTACAATGTCCAAATGTTCCTGGTTGGTACTAAACAAATTCCAATTATGTTTTATTATGTTACTTATATTTGTAAACTGCTGATTATATTTGAAAATAGCAGCTCTTTTGAATGGTTTGTTTTCCCTTCTATAATCACCTGAAAAGAGGCGTCACACCCTTTACCTAGTAAAGGGACAAATATCCCTTGTTTTCTCTTATTTACAACCTCTTTCAAAGTAGTATTAATAAACCGTAATGGATAACCTCTGTTTGTTAACATTCCCTTTAAAATATGGATTTGATCTAAAAACTCTTGATAATCAGAAATCATCCTAGCCAAACTCACTCCCTGTCCTTTTACCAGTGCCTTCTTCTGACAGAGAGGATGGAAACTGGTGAAATGCAGAAGTGAGTTGTAATATGTGGGTTTCCTAAAAATAGTAGTCTCAAAACAATTATTGAGGTTGTTCTTGTAAATAGTGATGTCCAGATAATCAATTTTCTCATTTGATATAGTATGTGAAAATTCCAAAAAAGTTGTGCTTTCTTTAATAAATCCCAAAAATTCATTTAATAATTCCAAACTTTCATTCCATAAAATAACAATATCATCTAGGTAACGCCCATAGTATTTCCAATGTTTTTCATAGGGGCTAGACATAATAAATTCAGTCTTCCAGAATGCTAAAACTATGTTAGCAAAAATGGGTGCACAAGTAGCCCCCATGGCTACACCTTTACTTTGTTTGAATAGTTGTCCTTCAAATACAATTATGTTGGTGTCCAAAATGATTTCCATAAGGCTTCTAATAGTAAGAATCCTGTCATGCCTCATTTCAGTAAACCGACATAGGTATGAATAAAACCAGTCAATACCAATGTCGTGAGGGATGACAGAAAACAAATCCTTGACGTCTATGGTTACAAAAATAAGACTGTGATTGTACATATTTTTGTTGATCTTTTTTAATAAGTCCCATGAGTCCTTGATGATCCAATTACAATTATTTAATATATTTTTCAATTGTGAATCTATGAATTTAGCTATAAAATAAGTTTTTGATGCTTTTGCGTCAACTATAGGTCTAAGGGGGGGATTGTTCACATCTTTATGTAATTTTGGTATGCCAAAAGTAGTAGCAATCTTTGGACATTTTACTTCCATATAGGACCATTCATATAATGTGATGTGTCTATTCAGAAGAAGTTCTTCCAATATAATATCCACTTTCCTATATAGGATGTTTTTTTCATTGATACTAATCTGGCAATACGTGTCAGTATACAGAATCTCAAACATTTTATCGATGTATGTGTTTTTGTCCATGATTACTAACCCACCCCCCTTATCAGGCTTCATAATCCTTATAGACTTATTTCCACAAATTTCCTTTAGTAAATTCATCTCATTTACACTTAAATTGTTTTCTTCATTTTCCACCCTACCAATTTTTTTAAACATCTTACGCATATCATATTCACACATTTTTTCAAATGTTTGCACAATCGGACACAAAGGGGGATTAAAAGAACTAGCTTTTCTACATAAATTTTCACCACTATTGTCAAAACCACTTTCTTTAAAACAAAATTGAAAGTTTAGCTTCCTTGTGTAAAGTTTTAAATCTATCAAACTTTCGTCCAGCCCTCCTTTTCTAGAAGGAACAAAAGACAGGCCTTTTTCAAAAATGTCACCAATATCATTGTTAAAAGTACATATACTATAATTATATACTTTAAAGTCACAGTTTTTATTCCACAAAATCTGAAATTGACTCATTTCTAGATTGTCGTCGTCACGAGGACCATTACATAAAACATTTTCCACATCAATTTCTTCACATGAATTGACCACAGATATTTGACCCAACAAATAATTTATTATATCTAGTGGGTCAAATTGTTTTAGTACATTCTCCCTCTCCCCCTCCCCATGAAGTTGAAATTGTGTTGCTCCATTCCCCCTCTCTGGTTCTTCAGCCTTTCTGACCTCCTCAGAGGGGGGAATTCTAAAGGGTTTAAATCAGAGTCTGTGATATCAGATGTCTGATAGTTGTTACCAACAGTTTCTCTATCAAAACCATCACCTTAATTATTGTTAAACCTATTTTGACTTGGGGGTGGTGGTGGGTATGCTCTATGTTCAGCATATTCTTTCTCATCTCTTTTCAACTTTTTTTCTTTTTTACTTTTTAACCCATTTATATATAAATCTACATCTACAAAAGCATCAAAAACTTATTTTATAGCTAAATTCATAGATTCACAATTGAAAAATATATTAAATAATTGTAATTGGATCATCAAGGACTCATGGGACTTATTAAAAAAGATCAACAAAAATATGTACAATCACAGTCTTATTTTTGTAACTATAGACGTCAAGGATTTGTTTTCTGTCATCCCTCACGACATTGGTATTGACTGGTTTTATTCATACCTATGTCGGTTTACTGAAATGAGGCATGACAGGATTCTTACTATTAGAAGCCTTATGGAAATCATTTTGGACACCAACATAATTGTATTTGAAGGACAACTATTCAAACAAAGTAAAGGTGTAGCCATGGGGGCTACTTGTGCACCCATTTTTGCTAACATAGTTTTAGCATTCTGGGAGACTGAATTTATTATGTCTAGCCCCTATGAAAAACATTAGAAATACTATGGGCGTTACCTAGACGATATTGTTATTTTATGGAATGAAAGTTTGGAATTATTAAATGAATTTTTGGGATTTATTAAAGAAAGCACAACTTTTTTGGAATTTTCACATAGTATATCAAATGAGAAAATTGATTATCTGGACATCACTATTTACAAGAACAACCTCAATAATTGTTTTGAGACTACTATTTTTAGAAAACCCACATATTCCAACTCACTTCTGCATTTCACCAGTTTCCATCCTCTCTGTCAGAAGAAGGCACTGGTAAAAGGACAGGGAGTGAGGTTGGCTAGCATGATTTCTGATTATCAAGAGTTTTTAGATCAAATCCATATTTTAAAGGGAATGTTAACAAACAGAGGTTATCCATTACGGTTTATTAATACTATTTTGAAAGAGGTTGTAAATAAGAGAAAACAAGGGATATTTGTCCCTTTACTAGGTAAAGGGTGTGACGCCTCTTTTTCAGGTGATTATAGAAGGGAAAACAAAACATTCAAAAGAGCTGCTATTTTCAAATATAATCAGCAGTTTACAAATATAAGTAACATAATAAAACATAATTGGAATTTGTTTAGTACCAACCAGGAACATTTGGACATTGTAGGAACTGGCCCTAATATAGTTTACAAAAAGGATACAACTATAAAAAACATGTTGGAGAGAGTACAAGAAGGCTGCCCTGAGATTAGAGGTATGTTTAAATGTGGGTTTTGCTCACAATGTAAATATATTTTGGAAGAGACTGAATTAATTATACCTAATTATGGGAAATATATTCACAAGAAGAAATATACTTGTAGTAGTAAGGGTGTTGTGTACATAGGGATGTGTACCCAATGTCCCTGTTTCTATATTGGCAAGATAATCAATGCCCTTAGGAGCAGAATGTACCAACACCTCTATGATATCAAAAAGGAGGATATGAAAAATATATTGGCTAGTCATATTAAGAGTAATACAGGCCATAATTTTAGATTTTCAGTGCTTGATCAGGTTATTATGGGGGATAGAGGGGGTCCCCTTAATGACTATTTGGAGAACAGAGAATTTAGATGGCAGCTAAAAACTAATCCAGCACAGTTTCCAGGACTAAATACAAGTATTTCTATTAGTTCTGTCCTTAGGCTTAAAATGGAAGGCTACTAATGTTCAAAGACAATAGATATAGTTCCACATTTTATATTTTGTATATTATATATTACAATTTAAATGCATAATTTGTGTTTTATAGGTTGTTTAAATGTTACATGATATTTTAGTTTTCATGAAAAACATTATTTATTCATTTGATGTAACAAAGGGTTAATCAATTAACTTATTTGTCAATTAAGATGTCATTAATTATATGAATGGGTAGGATATAAAATGAGTCAGTCTTGTATAGTTTTGTGTCTGTTTGTCTGGATGGTATTCTGAAGAAGTTTTTATTAAAAAAACGAAAGCGCTAAATTTACACAGTGTGGATTCCGTCTTTCCTAACTGACTGTAAGAAAACATAATCAGAGGTTAGCAGTACTTACCATCACGCAAACATGCACAAACCCACTTACAACTACTTAAAAGTGCCTTAATCACTCTGTAGCCAACGTCCCATGTTCTGCCCAGCAACAAAATAAGCAGCCTCTGCTACTATCAAACCTGGGACCCTGCACACCATAGCCAAAGTGATTTACTACTAAGCCATCTCAGATATACGTATCCTTGATGTATTCACAAATATTTCATCCAGCCCAGTCATTCAACAGTACAAAGAATGTATTCCAACATGTAGATATATGTGTGTGAGTGAATATATTAATGTCTGTTGAATTTGTTAATTCCAAGGCACAAGTAAGTAAACCAAATAATAATAAAAGATACACGGACAGTGTAAACTGTAAAAGAACAATATATGAGCTTGAACGATTGGTTTTCAAATATGTGACTTTGGAACTGGAAATAAAATACCTTGAAGAATGCATTAGTAGAAAAATAGTTCCACAAGGTTTGCGGACTGCCAAGTTTCCAAATTGTATAACACCGGGTGACGAGTTGTGTAAAAATCTAATTGACCTTTTTAACAACACTGGCATCAGTATGATGCGTATATTAGCGCATTATCAAAAAGAAATTATTACCATCAAAGAAAAGATTCAAACTTTGGATGGTAAGATAAAAAATTTTGTCTGTTTCAGAGAATATTTGGTTCTGTACAATGGGGTAGAGGCGAAGGCCAATAGACACAGGGCCACTATTGTCTCAAGGAAACAGTGTAAATTAAGAAGAGACAATATGGCATATCAAATAAATGAAACATATGTAGTTTCAGAGAGAACATCTGATAACCAGAGAGTTGTTTATAGTGACAACAGTGTTGGTGGAATGGGACAGACTGTTGTAATTAGTACCAACACTAAAGAAACATCAAATGTTAATAAGAAAAATGGGACTGATGAGAACTTAATTTTAGATGTTGAAAGAGGTACAAATGTAGAAACATCTACTAATGCACAAACAGCAGTTTCTGTTGACAATGATGTTCAAGTTAGTTATGCACAGGTTGCTTCACAATCCACTGAAGGGCAGCGTCAGGGCCCTTTTCCATCATTCAATGTACAAAACAAACAGACTCGAAAATGGTACAATACCACCCAGTACAAGGGAAAGGGGAAAAATAAAAATCAAAACCACAAGAAATTCAGGTGGTAAAGGACATGAACAGACTAAATGTTGCAAATTGTTCAGAGGAGTTTTGTATTAATGTTATAAATTTGTCTAATTTTTTTCTTTCATGTGATGCTGAAAATGTTTTGAAAAAATGTTTTTCTTTTATACCTAATAACAGTATGAATATAGGGAAACTTTTGGATGATTTTAGGTTGTATCTAAGAAAGCTAAATTTGAGTTATATTATGCAAGACATTGTAAAGGTACCTGATTACACATTAGAAAAAAAACCTAAGAAACCAAGTACTTTTAACCCTCCACTTCAAACTACATTGCAAGTATTTCAAAATTTGTGTGAAAGTGATTTTAGAAGCATAAACGTCCATGAACACCCACAGAATCTCACCCAAAAAGAAATAACTGCTTTAGAGGATTTATGTAGAAATCCAGATATTAGAACTATGAAAGCGGATAAGGGTGGAAAGTTAGTTGTCATGAACACCAAAGAATATGATTGTTCTATACTAGCTATGTTGGGAGATAGAAATTCTTACAAAAAAGTAAATGCACATGATGTAAAGTATAGTTATCAACAAGTGGATATAACATTGTTTGATATGTTTAGACAGGGAGAGTTGGATTATGAAAGTTATGAATATTTAATAGTAGAACATCCAAAATTAGCAACTTTTTTTGGTATTCCGAAAATACAGGTAAATCAAGTTAATCCACCTTTTAGGCCCATCATTTCTGCTAGACATTCTAAGATAGAGAATATATCCATTTGGTTAGACTACATATTGAATCCAGTAGTACAGAAATCACGTTTTTATTTAAGAGATTCATGGCATTTACTGGAAAATTTAAGAAGTATGAATGTGACATTGGAGTCCACAAAATTTGGGACTTTGGATGTGAAGTCTTTGTATACTTCAATAAATTTAGAACAAGGTATTGAATATATGAGAAAATATCTGATTAAAAACACAGAATTGTAAGTACAAAGATTAATACCATTTGTAGTTTAATGGAGCTAGTGCTGAACAATAATTTTTTTAGATTTAACAAAAACATATATCAGCAGATTTTGGGTGTCGCCATGGGAGCTAGGGTAGCTCCGGCCTTTGCTAATATAGTAATGGCCAATTAGGAGTTGAACTTCTTAATTAAAATTTTCACTATTCTAAAGTGCAGGCCTACTATAGATTTATTGATGACCTGTTTTTTTATGTGGACAGGTACATATGAAGAATTTTTAGAAATGGTAGAGGATTTAAATAATACTACCAATTTCTTGGAATTTAAAATAAGTGGGTTTGGTGAATGTATTTCCTATTTGGATGTACATCTAAGTATAGATAGAGAGAGAAATGCATTCTTCAGTAAGGTTTATAGAAAGGAAGTGTTTGCTAACCAGTACCTACATAGGGATAGTTTACACCCTGTGCATATGAAGAAGGGTGTTATTAAAGGACAGATAATAAGATTAAGTAGATTGACTACAGATGACGAAATATTTATAAAGGAGACATTATTTCTCAGGACACTTTCTTCAGCGAGGTTATGATTTGGACTGGTTGAAGAAAATTGAAAATGAAGTTTTGTTATTGAGACAAGGTGTTGCTAAGCCAATTCTTAAGTCTGAAGATATATGTGTAAGTCCTGTTTTGAAAATCAATACTTTAAAACATAATGAATATAAAATTGCATTTCCTATACCTATAGTGAACAAGATGTGGTTTATTAAGGAAATAATAGTCAATAATTGGAAAGTTTTGTTGGGTAATAAAGTACTGGTAGCAAAAGTAGGTATAAAACCTCAATTCACTTATAAGAAAATGCTGAATATAAAATCTATGATAGAGTCTGACAATAGGAGAGTTAACATGACAACTAGAATGGTCAGTACCAAAAAGGGAACTTATGCTTGTAAAAACTGCAAGCAATGTAGATATATCAGTAATAGTTCATTTGTAACTTTGAAACATGCAAATTACACCTTATGGGCTAAAGATTATTTTAATTGTAACACTGAATTTATAGTTTACGTTGCTTGTTGTGCATCATGTGATCATTATTATATAGGGAAAACCATTAGAACATTAAAACGTAGAATTTATGAACACAATTTGGCCATTAAAAATAAGGATAAAAATAATTCTTTGGACAAAGATGCCCTTGTTTGTACCAGTTTTAAGAAATTGAGTTTTCTGTGGTGGAAAAAGTTAATGAAGTCATTTTTGGGGGGGATTTGAATAATATATTAGAATGTAAAGAGACATTGTGGCAGTTATTTTTAGGGGCTGACAGAGAGCCAGGACTAAATGAGTCGATAAATTTGAAGTGTTTCTTATTGCATAAATAGTTTTATTATGTATTTATTTATAAAACAAGATGTGGTTATAGTTAGTAAATATGTATATATTTATATATTAATATATTGTTATATTGATAAGTATGTATTTGTATTTATATGGATTGATTAATAAGTATTTTATTTAAATTAATGGAAATATAAATGTTTATTTATGTTTTTGATGTCATTTCCTGTGATTTTGGTATAAAAGGAAGGATGAGTAAATGTAATTTTTTTCTGAGGAAGTTCACGTAATAAATGAGTGAATGAAAGCGCTAATTCTATTTGTTTCTTAGTGGTCATTGGATTCTACTTGAATACTGTTTTTGAGTTTTTATTTCAAAGTTCGTAGTTCTTGGTTTGTGTTGAATATATTAATGTCTAAACAGGTACAACATATACATATATGTATATATATATATATATATATATATATATATGTATATATAAATAAATATTTATGAACATATACGCATGCAAATGCCTACATCTATACATAGGTATATACGGACATACATCTGTAGATAATAGGGAAATAACAAAACACATGTGTCCTCATGCAATGTCAATGGGGTTGAGAGGCCCCACACAATATATGTCTGGTACGAATAGGTATAGCCCCCCAGCCAAGCATGACCCCCCCCCGTAATACAGAACCATCCCTAGGATACATATACACAGACACATATATGCAGATACAGGTGTATATATATATATATATATATATATAGATAGATATATATAGATAGCTATGCATATATATATATATATATATATATATATATATATATATATATATATATATATATATGTATATGTAACTTAATATACACACACACACAGATTTGTACAGTAATATACATATGTAGTATGTGCACACAATATGGAGCAGCCAGTATTCCTACAGTCACCACCTTAACAACTGGAAACTATATGAGCCACCCATATGAATGACATTCATAGCATGCAACGTATACCCACTGAGATATCAAAAGGTATAACACCACACGCAGGTGTGCATAAATGAATGTGAAAGCTTTATTTGTGTACTATGACAGTTGTATATGCCATGTCATATAGCTGTTTAGACACTGACATCCATGTGAACAGTGTAAAGCAACTGTGAAACAGTTATACTAAGACAGCAGTCTGGAAAGGTTGACATAGGTTGCTGTCCAGGCTGAAGCCTTCAAGTAGTACATCAGTAATGACAGATTGGGCCACAGCATACCAGACAATCAACAGTACGTAATGCAGATGTATAGATCAGCAGCTTCTATCTATATTCTGTACACAATCCCTAGGGGCTACAGACCTCAGTTGACACAATGGGATGTATCTGTTACATAACAAGGCATACCTGACACAATCACAATCACACTGACAAACAGAACATCCCATATGGCAGGAGGCAGTAGGCCTGCATTTACCCAAGGTGGATCGTACGGTAAAGTACATCCAGATACCTTAAGGCAGCTTATCCCCAGATACCACACATGTTGTAACAGCCTAGGTTAGTCATTGTACACCCCCCCTACAATTCCTAATACTGGGCCATAAACTACTGTTATATACACTGGCCTCTGGAGTTCATTAGGGCACACATGTATTGTATAGGTGAAACCCACACATATATGGCCCCAACCCCCCAGTATGTGTGGGGGAACACAACAGCAGTGGAGTGATGGCAGGAATGACAGCAAGACATATACACAGCCCACTACATACAACCCGTGACAGCATGTCATAAGTGCAAAGCCCGGTATGTAGGTGGAGGACAGAGGCTTGAACACAGGCACATATGTATAAAACTGTTGTCATACAGTAAGCAAGATATGTATATGTGTACAACATTTATTTTATATTTATGTATGTATACATGAGTATGTAATATTGTTCAATGTTTTATATAAAAAATTTTTATAACATTTTTTAGCTACATGTTCACTTTAATTATTTGCATCTAGGTTTTGTCACATGATTAATTGTTAGTATAAATAGGTGTTCTAATCAGCATGTATTATGCACCTGACGAAGCTATATGTGAAAGCGCTTGTGTGAATAAAGCTGAGCTGACATCAACTTCTTGGATTTTGGATTCGTATTTCAACAGATTTTGAAGTTTGGAGCCATACCTTTGCTTTTTGGACTTTTATTTGATTTTTATTTTTTAGCAAAAGTTAGCTGTTGAACTGGTAACATGTTTTACTTGCCTATATGGATATATGTATACTTATATATACATAGATGTTCACCATATGTCCTGCACATGGAGTGGTGCCCTACCTCAGCCCCAACAGTCCCAACCTCTCACTGCAAGGGGATGTCATGCATGTAGTGCAGGTATATTTGTAGACTATTGCTACTGTAATTGAGAATGTCTTCACAGAAATAGTGTGTGTGGGAGTCCACATCTGCTGTTAACATGTGTGCCATTGGCCACTTACAGACATCCTAATGTCATCATAGTACAGTACCACTGCTAGCACATTAACGGCCCTGTGGACTACAGCTGGGATATGGCCAATATATGTGGACAGTCTGACACACTCGGGTCAAACCAGGGGTATTCACAGAACCCCTTCATGCAAGACATGTGGACCAGGCCTGTCAATGTGGATGTTAGCCATGTAGATACGTATAACATGTACACACTGGTATACATTTGCCCCCATAGGTTATGCATTCATGCACCCCTGTCTGTCCTGACATTTGATAACCGCTGGTACAGAGGTGCCATGGCCACATACTATCCACTAGCTACTAACATACTTCTGAACAGCATCCCAATGTGTTGTCTGACATACATGACTGTTATGGTGACCAGGCAGCAGTACATCTGGCAAGTATCTGGACATGACATCTCACTGGATAAGTACAGTAAGCTGCTAGGCATGTAACAAAGTGCAGGCTACAGGCAAACTGACTCAACACTGGGCTACATCTCCTATGTGGGAATACACATGTACCTGCATAGATAGCAGGCTCTACAGGCTGTTCAACACCATCCCCCAGTCTGGAACATAGATTAACATACTAATACGGCCATACATCCCTATGCCACTCGATGGTTTTCCACATGGTTTACTGACAGACCCCAAACTGTAGGTGTAACTGAATTCAAATCCATCCCCAGACATGCAACAAGTGGAGTACCTCAGGGTTCAGTCCTGGGACCACTGTTGTTTGGCATCTACAGCTCTGAAGTACAGGCCAACAGTACAGGACTCTGACTAACAAAGGAAACAGATGACTGCAAAATGGGTGTCATTATGAGCCTGACTGTACTGCATGATATGTTACTGATACCTGCCTGACATCATACAGGTGGGATGGAGTACTGTTAACATCTTGTGCCCTTGCTGTGTAATGTCCTGGTTATAGGATCTGCAACAGTTGGTAGTGTATTACAGGGCAGACATGTTTGGCTGTGGGGGGGAGAATACCTATTCATACATGACGTATGTTGTTTGTGCCTGTCAACCCCATTAATGGTGCATGTGGACATATATGTTTCTGCTATGTTCCCACTTTATCTACAGATGTATGTCTGTATATACCTATATATATATATATATATATATATATATATATATATATATATATATATATATATATATATCTGCTTACATATATGTGTATACATATATATATATATATATATATATATATATATATATATATATATATATATATATATATATATATCAATATATTGTATCTGTTTAGACATTAATATATTTTCTCACACACACACATACATCTACATGTTGGAATACATTCTCTGTATTCTTGAATGACTGGGCTGGATGTTATGTTTGTGAATACAGCAGGGTTATGTATATCTGAGATGGTTTAGAGGTAAATAACTATGGCTATGTTGTGCATGGTCCTAGGTTCTTGCCTAGCAGAGGTTGTTTATTTTATTGCTAGGCAGAACAAGGGCCAATGCATACAGAATGATTAAGGCACTTTAAATCAGTTGTACGTGGGTTTGCATGGGTGTGTGTGTGCAGAGGTAAGCACTGCTAAATTCTGGTTACAGTTTCTTATACTCAGTTAGCTGCTGAATTGCTTAACCTGTGTAGGCATTGCCTAGTGCCGCGCAAACCTGCGCAAACTTGCTTACAACTGCTTAAGCGTGCCTCAATCACTCTGTAGCTTACATCCCTTGTTCTGCTCAGCAACAAAACAAACAGCCTCTGCAAGTCTTGAACCCAGGACCCTGCACTCCATACACAAAGTGATTTACCACTAAACCATGGCAGATATACATAACCTGACGTTTTCACAAACATAACCTGAAGCACAATCAGTCAACAGTACAGGAAATGTATTATTATCACACCACATAACATGTTAATGAAAGAAGTCTGGACAAAGTATGCCACACTGTGGGTACAAATAGGGATATATGTCAACTAATGCTCTGCTACACTTAAAATGTTGCTACTTACACAGTTATATGAATTAGAACACATATGTAGAGGGAGATGAAGTCTGAAACACAAAAGTGTTGCCACTAGTTACTGACTTCAATGCTGCAGTTATTCATGACAATTGCCAAGTGAATGAGGAACAGGCCAAAATATGAACCGAACATGCATGGACATGGACTGATATATATCTGTAAATGTTGACAGATAGTCAACTATATGTAGATATATATAGTAATGTATGACTCACAAATAATCATATAACAGCATTTGTATATAGATACATACATATGTTCATATGTATATATATATATATATATATATATATATATATATACAGATGTATCTATATATATATATATATATATATATATATATATATATATATATATATGTATATATATCTCACCATATGAGATATATATATATATATATATATATATATATATATATATATATATATATATATATATATATAGGTACATACACATATACACACACAAAAGGTATCAGTAGCCATACATATGTAGAAGTAGTGTGGAAGTACTGGGTGCAAAGTATCCCTCAGACACAAGCCCTTCAACTGGCACCTGTGAAATGTGTAGTGTGGCAACCATTCCCACAAATGAGAATAATGACATTAAATATATACCCACCCACAATTCAAAGGACATGACACGACACACAGGTATGCATATATAGATAACCTTTATTCCTGTACTATACAATAATGTATTCCACTACTGACACCACATAAGGTTTGAAATACGTAATAAGTCATGAATGCAAGGCCCAAACAAAACAGTAGATGCAAGCAATGTGGATATATACCATACTATGCTGCCAGGCCAAGGCCTTCAATTAGTACAACAGGATTTGCCTTCAGGATACTTAACAATCAACAATTGCAGATGTAGTTCAGCAGCCTCCAATTACACCCTGTAGTCAAGCCCTAGGTGAAAAAGTAGCTCTTGTGTTACTGTCACAGTATCTTGTACATAAACATAACATTGCTTAACCTAACACCTCACTATCACAATGAATGCCTCTCTTCTTACCACTTATATCACTGAAAAAGTGCCATAGCCTAGGTTAATGGCATAGAACCCTCCCCATAACAGGCTGTACAAGGGCAAGGAACACTGCGTACCACACACTTACCTCAGGAATGTACAAGGGCACATATGTGTTCTCCAGCTGTAGCCCAACATTTGGTGTGGGAGTCCATGACATGACTGGGATGATAGCAGTAATACTAGCGGTAAATAATGATAGGCCATTACCTAACAACCATTCCTGTATCACAGCAGGACAAAGACTGGCATATATGTGGAGGACAGAGGCAGGAACATAGGGCCATATTTGCATTATTGCTGTTACACACTCTGGAAATTGCTAGTGTTACAGGATTCGTTGCAGCATACCCTTATGCAGGGATATGACATTGAAATACAAATGGATGTAGCCATGTACTGATAGCACTCAACAGACAGAATGCCACAGATATATTTGGGAAAATACCTGTGTGGTGCACAGACAAAACCTAACAGCCAATCCCCCTGGTATCATACAGAGAGGCCCACAGTTGAGAGCTATGCAGACAGACAACATTCTATGACAAAGTACCATGTTTATAGAAACCCTGTAAGAACAGCAAGATACATTGCATACAACAACACTACTCATGCTGTCTGTAGGTCTGGAACCTTACCCAGATGTGGATTTGGCCTGTGTCTGCAGGTTCTGCTGTAAGAGGTATTGCTATCTGCTGTCTGTAACACTGATGTCTGCACACAGGAAGGATGTCATCCATACTGTAAAGGTGAAGGGACAACGCCCACAGAAGGCAGCAATTTATAGTACAGGGTTGCCATGACAGTGGTTATTTGAAGTACTACACAGCAGGCTACATACAATTATCAACTGGTGGACACTGACTGGTGCAGAGACCAAAATCTGATCATGTGCATTACCAACAAAAACATGCTGCAATCTATTCAAACCAGCTCAATCACTCTACTGGAGAGACTGAGAGAGAGAGAGAGAGAGAGAGAGAGAGAGAGTGAGACAGAGAGAAAATACTTCAAGAAAGTTCACAGTGTTCAGGGTTGTGTTACAGTGGAAACATAACAGATATGTGAAACAGATATGCATTTACTGGCATGTAGTATATGACATAGAATAATAGGATGTATACTGTGAAAGGATGTATATTTGCCATCAGTACTTGTTCCTGCAATGATGTTGTGCTCAACAAATGCACTGGACTGTAGTATCAGCTCAAGTGGGCAGTAGGACATACCTGTCAAATGTGCAGACCAGCAGTGAATGGCAAAGATGTGACCCATGATATCTGTGTTCTGTAAATTACTGTGGCCAATGGCTGGTGGGGGTATTAATACCACCATGATAGACACATGGGTGAGAGACCACACCACCTGCAAGGCAGTCATGTTAAAGTGTAGCATAGAATGCCCAACTGCCATAGCAGTATAATATGCTTATCTAAAGTTTGTCAGCATATATACCCCCATAATGTTAGTCTGTATTCACATGTGACACCTGTCTGTGTTGCAACAAGGCAGAACAGTTCAGTTGTGAAGTAAAGAGGGTACATGAGTGTGGTCCAGATGTTCGTATGCACCCCACATACAGATACATATATGTGTGATACATATTCACATCTGTGTATGTGTACAAAACATTGGACAGTTATACATTTATATAGGTATATAAACAACACAAAATGATATCTACATCAACATATATATATATATATATATATATATATATATATATGAAGAGAGAGAGAGAGAGAAAGAGATACACACAAACATATATATATATATATATATATATATATATATATATATATATACATGTCAATACATTTTCCCTGCCATGACATGTGTGAGAGAACATCACACATCAATAAACGACATACCTACACACCATTACATGGCTGCAAGATGGAGTGTGGAGTGAGGTGTATGACCCATGTTTGGAACACAATGCAATTGTATGGGATGGTGGGATATATATGTTGGTGAAGGGTATTAGGCACATATTGGTATGTAGGTCTGGTTTGGTGACAAACAAGACAGCATACAGGTCTGGTATATGACACATGTGGTGGTTAAACACTGTGCATGGGTAGTTACATTTGGAATGTGGAAGCCATTGAGCCCCTACATGGGAACAAAGTGAACATGGTGCCCACCCATAAACAGTCACGACAGCATCTACATAGACATAAAGGTGCCTGGGATGTGTGCTGGGCAGGAGGGACATGCATATCAAACCTTGTGTATGTGTACTGCATGCCTCCAGGTAATGTAGCACATACCCCATGTCACTGTGGACCTCCCTATGCCTAATACAGGTGACCTACCTGGGTGACAGACACATGTCTGTGTGTGCTCCATGGGGGGACACCATCCCCTGGGGTGGTTCCACATGAAGGTAGTGATGGAACAGTAGATAATGTGGTTCCATGTTGGGCCATGGATGTGGTGTGGACTGGTAACTTGTGCACATTACATTGGAGTGGTGTTCCTGCTGGCAAATAACCCCTACGCATATTGGTGTGTAACTGTCATGGAAAATATGTGGGCTGTAATAGTCCACACAATCCCAGAACATGTTCAACAGCATGCATAGATATCCCCAATACTACAGAATGGCAGATGTGTAGCAATCACATAGCAGGCCTACCACATGAATATGTGGAAACATAGTGGCAGTGACAATGGCATGCAGGTGAAATACCCTGTAACAGCCCTGCAACTCTAGTGTCCCCACAGGGAGCATGTCTATAACCACATAGCAGAAAATGTTGTACGATGCAATATATGGCCCAATGGTACACATACCAGACACATACCACTAGCGTAGTTTGAACATTATGTTGGAGCTGATATGGTAGCAGGAGACTGATATGTGTATTGTATTATGGAAAACTTGTCATATGAGTTGCTCAGACATATTTCCATCATTATGTCCTTCAGGGAGTATGGCACACCTGAGAAACCCCATATACAGTGCCGCTGAGGAGGAGATCATCATCACCAGCATCATTCGCAACTATCAACTGCTCTTCTCATGAACAAGCATGGACCAGCAGGAGAGAACAGCCAAGTGGACTGATCCACAGGTGAATGAGGTGGGGTTACACAGTTGAACTTATAAGCAGGTTCGCCACCATTGTAGTGACCTGCTCTGGCAAGTATGATGTCATGCCGCTGCTGTACGGGGTGACCACCTTGCAACAGAGGGGAGCCATACATCCACCCTCCCCTCACCAGAGTGGAGGAGCTGCTCATCAGCCTGGTAGCACCTGCCCACCTGCAAGAGCTCCAGACTTATACGGTCATGGAGGTGGGTGCTACTCACACTCCACACATTGAGCATGCAGGTAAGGTCCCAGGGCATATCAGTAGACTACTGTAGTGTATGCACCTGTACAGGTAGACCATGCATGTGTGAGATGTGGGGTATGTTGCCATGTAGTACTGATAAGCAGTAATGCATAAACCGTAGTACTGTGGACTTCAGCTGTTGTACTGTAATATTGCAGCCACCCTGTAGCAATGCCACAGCTGTGGCCACTGACATCAACCCTATCCCATGTCAATGTAGGTACCTGTGGGATACCAGCAAGGCAGCGGCCGGATGCTGGTGAGTATGGTTTAAGGTTATGCTTGGCAATTCACTGCGCATGTCATAGCTAAGGTGTAGGCCATGTACACATCTAACACACCTACCCATAATGCATGCTGTACATGTGCACTGACACATAATGGGATTACCAGCCTCAAACACATGCAATACACAGTCCATCTCAGATAACTGTGGCTATACTCCAGTGCACATTATCCAGGCACACCTGACATCTGCCCAACATACACAGCTATGTCATAGACAGAGCAGTTGAACATGCTACATATAACGACATCCCACTCCCTCTGCTAACACATGCTCCAGGGTCCTAAACCTAATCAATACAGTACACAGAACATACTGGAGGGATAGGGCCCTGTCCTGGGGAATCACCACATTCTGGAACAGACTACCCATACATGCCAGGCATCTACTCATTGCCCTCTTGACAGAAACACTTGGCAATTGGATGGGGAATGGGGAATGGAGAATACACCCTGGGTAGCATGTGTGTGCCATAGCCTGACAGGGGCACAGGGGAATAACATTAGTGGGTAGTGCATGGCAGGGAGCCCCTGTGGCTAGGCTTATGTAGGCCCCAGGACCAATAGAACAGTACTCACCTATGAACCTATGTGTACCACAGGCAACATCAGCCAGGGCCCAGTCATGGTCAATAATGATTTCTACACTCGCCATTGATACAGTACAATGTCTCTGTGGTTGGTCTAATTGTACTCTACCACTCATACATGCACCACTGATGATGACTTATGTGAATACACATCAAGCAGTCACTAAACACATGTGTCCACATGTGATCCAGGAACACACAGAGGCTGTGAGCAGCAGCTGAAACACACCTGACACACAGAGACACATCCTGCAATGGTGTGCACACCCGTGAGGTATGGTGCACAGTACATGCCAGGGGGCTGAACAGATGCACAGCAATGTTGTGGACATGGGTGCAGTGGGTTCCAGGGGGAGGGCCATCAACTACAAACAGAAGCCATGCATCACAGCCATGTATAATGTTGGTAATGGGGATTGACCACAGTTGCACTGCATGCTGTTCAGCCCCACATGTCCTGCATGCTGACTTGTGTAATTACAGGTATGTGTGTGATACTGTACTGCACCATCACCTGCTATTGTGTGTAATGGGGTTGCGGGAGCTGTCTGTAGGTGCTGTCTGGTGTAGTGTATGGGTTGCCATGTATGTCGACTGCATCTGTGTATGTCTATGTGTGTGGCCATGTCTGCACACATGTGTGTGTGCGTGTGTGTGTGTGTGTGTGTGTGTGTGTGTGTGTGTGTGTGTGTGTGTGTGTGTGTGTGTGTGTGTGTGTGCATTTGTATTTACTGTTTAGTGGTGTTGTACAGGTCTTACAGTCTATTCCCTGTTTTCCCCTCACAGGTGGTGAGGTGGGGCTGGGTCCCCCCCATAGGGAATCTGATGTCACTAATACAGACAGTGACCATAAAGATAGGTGTGTTGAGGCACAGGAAAGGTCATCAGGGGCTGCAGCTGGGCCAACAATTGACAACCCACATGTATCCACACCATCCACGCACACAGTCACACTGCCTCTACACACCTCATCACCATTGGCCCTAGCTGAGGGACAGCCTACAGGTGGCATGTGTCAGGACAGTGTGGTATCTATGGCACATGTGTCAGGACACAGCAGCCATAGCCAGATGTCTGGCGGGGTATCACATAGGCAGATGTGCAGGGGTGCTCCTAGGGGCACTGCTGGTCATCATGCACCTGGCAGACATGCAAAATCTATTACAACCACACACATGTTCCAGACTGTCATGGAGGCAGAGGCATGAATGGAACGGTAACCCAGGTAGGGTCTAAGGGTGCAGAGGGCTCATCACACCTCTGTAACTGACAGCATCTGTGACCTATAATGGTGCCATCCATAATTACACCGAGGTCATGGATAGACGGTGGGGTGAGACATTGGAACTCATCCAAAATGTCATGTCCATGTGTCAGGACAGGGCGGGATGGTTGTGACGGCCACATGGACATATGCCAGCAACACCAGCAGCTGGAGGTCGCTGTGGACATCCAAACAGTCACAGCTGCTCCCGTAGTGGCAGTACCAGCCCCAGCACTGTGGGGGAGGCTGTCCACAACCCATCAGAGCAGACCACGTGCATGTGGCCCTGGCCAGTCCCAGGAGGGACTTGGATCCAGTGGATGTCTGTCAAACTCGGTGGACAGTACTCGGTCTGGCTCTGTACCTGATACTGCCTGTAGCACCCCTGCCAGGGACAGGTCCTGTGTCCATGGCCAGAGACAGTGATCTGCAAACCCTGCAAGGTACAGTTTGCAGCTGTCCCACAATTCCCTGTATAGGGCAGCCACATGGCGGAACTGTGTGCATGTAGAGACAGACACATAAACAAAGAACCTAGGGCAACCACATACCTGCACACACAACATCACCAGTGGCCCATAACAATACTCAGCCCCCTCACACACATGTTGTCAATTGTATGGCTCAGCCTAGGCCTCTGGCAAACCAACAACACACCCTGTGCATATGATGATACCTGTGCCACTGCCTGACATCTGTAACATCGATGCAGGGACAGGATAACATGGTTCTGATGCACAGGGTGACTGTACAATAGTGTAGCAATGGAATGATGTGTAGCATGTTGTCAGCAGTAAAGTGAAATGCTAATATCTTGGAAGGTGTAGCTGTGCAGCTATGATGCATCATAGCTTTAAATAACAATGTTATATTGTTGTCACCAGTATCTGTTCAGATTGTGTTGTGGTTGTCCATGTGCCACATGGTTGATGGGTGTAGTGGTGCCAGCAGGCCTTCTACAGTGGACACCAGTAAGTGTAGTGGATGCTACACATGCCATGGCTGGGTACAACACACAGTGCCTTTGGTTAGGATGCAGTACAGGTACAGGACTGTACACATGGAGGTATGCTCCTGTGCAGGTAACACATATGTTGCACATGTAATCCCACCAAGACAGGATAGGCACAAACACACAGTGCTATATATGCAGTCTGCAATGTGGATAACATTGAATATGCTTACATCAGGGTGTATGTCCCTCTCCCCACTTTACTGCAATCCTCACCTAAGTAACATGTGTGTGCCAATGCCAGTGGCATAGCCTTCCCCTTAGGAGAGTGTAAGGCACTCAACTACTGTGAATGGTGTAGACAACAACTAACAACCTGATTACATACACTGTACAGTAGTACAGACTTCTATGTGGGGGGATAGATGCAACAGTAACTGCAATTATGGCAGTCGTGTCCACAACAGCCACACCCAGTGAGTTATAACAACCCCAGTAGTGCTGCACACCTCAACAGTGTGGAGGAGGGCATTGACACATCTATGACCTGT